>NW_026646452.1:0-120172 GCF_949987535.1 Balaenoptera acutorostrata
GAAAAGCAGCTAAACCCCATTATAAAAATAAATTACTTTTCAAAACCCGTGAAACAAAGACAGTGAAAGAGAGAGAAATTCTTACAAAATTCGTTCAGGGGCTGTCATGCAACCTGGATTGACCATATCTAGACCCACAGCTGATTGAGACATAAGGGTGGACACTCTTGGGGCTGAGAGGTTCGGTGAGGTTGGGTGAGCCAACGCAGACCCTTTCAAGTAATACTGCATGGTACCCATCCCATGGGTCCCAAATCTCCAGGTTCAAGGGCATCTTCCTACGTCGAAAACAGGCATGAGAACCCCAGAAGATGGTACACCGTGTGATCGGGAAAGGTTTCTAAAACGCACCTCATTTCTCATCTCCTTTGCTCGGGTTCGCCATTCCAGCCGATTTACTAGCCATCTCCTTCCTTGGAGAATCAGCACCTTTACCCTCCTGTTCCGTACAGGTTGCAATTTGTCCTGAGGATGAACGGGAAGAGGGGGAACCAATGAGAGACTAGCTCTAGGTGTTGGGACAGGCACAGGTCACTCTATTTTCCCATCAGGAAGAAGAATTAAGCACAAGCTCAGCCTGCCCCCCAGAACCAGAAGAGGGCCTGAAGCAATCCTGCGCTTTTGCGGCCAGCTCCCAAAAAAGCGAGTTGAAAAATGGAGCTCAGGGGCACTGCAATTCACAAACCTGCAGAGTTTTAAATGATACCTCTCGTCCACAAATATATTAAGGGAAGGCAACGAAGAGGCTTTGAAAGCAAGGCAGAATTGCAGGAAACAGATTTCAGGAGGTAGATTCGAATCGCCTTGAAAGCACATGAAAAGCGGCAAAACGTGGACAATGATGCCCTTGGCCAAAAAGGGCGTATGCGTTTTTTCCTGAATATATTCAGGAAAAAACGCATACGCCCTTTTTGGCCAACCAAGCAACCTGGAAAGGCCAATCAGCGCTCCAAAGAAGTCTAGCTTCCCAGCGGGCAAAAGGGCCATGCGGAAAAAAGTGTCCAAACCAGAAATGCAGGACCGGCCATGGAGAAATGGGAGCCTTGCTACGCTGATGGGTGGGATGTAAATTGCCAACAGCCACTCTGGAGAAGTGTACGGTGTGTTCTGAAACATCTAAAAAACACAGCTTGGAGAGCATAGGGCACTTCCACTCATGGGCGTATAAATTGGGAAAACTAAAAATCAGCAAGACACAGGCACCCCAAAGTTTAGGGCTGCTCTGTTGACAAGAACCCCCACTTCATTACACCTTAAATATCCTAGGAAAGAGAAAAATGGATAAAGAAGTTGGGGTCCTCATGTACAATGGAATATCACTCAGCCATGAAATCAACGTCATAAGGCTAGTAGCAGCACGATGAGTGGATTTAGGTACGACGATTCTAAGTGAAATAAGTCACACAGAAAAAGACACTTATCATAAGATATCACTTCTAGAGGGAATGTAAAAACCGCTACACTTGAACTGAATTACAAAACAGAACAGAGTCACACGTTTAGAAAACACACTATGGCTGCTGAACGGGCAAGGTGAGGTGGGGTGATGCATAAAACAAGGGTTTCAAATTAGCTCCGATACCGTTCCATAAACCCAATATGTAAGAGACAAGACCTATTCCTTTTTCAGTGAACTGGACTCAACACCCCCTATTCACCGCACAAGAATATATCTGACTAGTAAGAATCTTCAAACCTATGTATTGATATCTCTCTGTAAGTGAGTCAAGGGGGTGTAAAGCGGCATAAACACAGCCGTGAAAAGCAGCTAAACCCCATTATAAAAATAAATTACTTTTCAAAACCCGTGAAACAAAGACAGTGAAAGAGAGAGAAATTCTTACAAAATTCGTTCAGGGGCTGTGATGCAACCTGGATTGACCATATCTAGACCCACAGCTGATTGAGACATCAGGGTGGACACTCTTGGGGCTGAGAGGTTCGGTGAGGTTGGGTGAGCCAACGCAGACCCTTTCAAGTAATACTGCATGGTACCCATCCCATGGGTCCCAAATCTCCAGGTTCAAGGGCATCTTCCTACGTCGAAAACAGGCATGAGAAACCCAGAATATGGTACAACGTGTGATCGGGAAAGGTTTCTAAAACGCACCTCATTTCTCATCTCCTTTGCTCGGGTTCGCCATTCCAGCCGATTTACTAGCCATCTCCCTCCTTGGAGAATCAGCACCTTTAACCTCCTGTTCCGTACAGGTTGCAATTTGTCCTGAGGATGAACGGGAAGAGGGGGAACCAATGGGAGACTAGCTCTAGGTGTTGGGACAGGCACAGGTCACTCTATTTTCCCATCAGGAAGAAGAATTAAGCACAAGCTCAGCCTGCCCCCCAGAACCACAAGAGGGCCTGAAGCAATCCTGCGCTTTTGCGGCCAGCTCCCAAAAAAGCGAGTTCAAAAATGGAGCTCAGGGGCACTGCAATTCACAAACCTGCAGAGTTTTAAATGATACCTCTCGTCCACAAATATATTAAGGGAAGGCAACGAAGAGGCTTTGAAAGCAAGGCAGAATTGCAGGAAACAGATTTCAGGAGGTAGATTCGAATCGCCTTGATAGCACATGAAAAGCGGCAAAACGTGGACAATGATGCCCTTGGCCAAAAAGGGCGTATGCGTTTTTTCCTGAATATATTCAGGAAAAAACGCATACGCCCTTTTTGGCCAACCAAGCAAACTGGAAAGGCCAATCAGCGCTCCAAAGAAGTCTCGCTTCCCAGCGGGCAAAAGGGCCATGCGGAAAAAAGTGTCCAAACCAGAAATGCAGGACCGGCCATGGAGAAATGGGAGCCTTGCTACGCTGATGGGTGGGATGTAAATTGCCAACAGCCACTCTGGAGAAGTGTACGGTGTGTTCTGAAACATCTAAAAAACACAGCTTGGAGAGCATAGGGCACTTCCACTCATGGGCGTATAAATTGGGAAAACTAAAAATCAGCAAGACACAGGCACCCCAAAGTTTAGGGCTGCTCTGTTGACAAGAACCCCCACTTCATTACACCTTAAATATCCTAGGAAAGAGAAAAATGGATAAAGAACTTGGGGTCCTCATGTACAATGGAATACCACTCAGCCATGAAATCAACGTCATAAGGCTAGTAGCAGCACGATGAGTGGATTTAGGTACGACGATTCTAAGTGAAATAAGTCACACAGAAAAACACACCTATCATAAGATATCACTTCTAGAGGGAATGTAAAAACCGCTACACTTGAACTGAATTACAAAACAGAACAGAGTCACACGTTTAGAAAACACACTATGGCTGCTGAACGGGCAAGGTGAGGTGGGGTGATGCATAAAACAAGGGTTTCAAATTAGCTCCGATACCGTTCCATAAACCCAATATGTAAGAGACAAGACCTATTCCTTTTTCAGTGAACTGGACTCAACACCCCCTATTCACCGCACAAGAATATATCTGACTAGTAAGAATCTTCAAACCTATGTATTGATATCTCTCTGTAAGTGAGTCAAGGGGGTGTAAAGCGGCATAAACACAGCCGTGAAAAGCAGCTAAACCCCATTATAAAAATAAATTACTTTTCAAAACCCGTGAAACAAAGACAGTGAAAGAGAGAGAAATTCTTACAAAATTCGTTCAGGGGCTGTGATGCAACCTGGATTGACCATATCTAGACCCACAGCTGATTGAGACATCAGGGTGGACACTCTTGGGGCTGAGAGGTTCGGTGAGGTTGGGTGAGCCAACGCAGACCCTTTCAAGTAATACTGCATGGTACCCATCCCATGGGTCCCAAATCTCCAGGTTCAAGGGCATCTTCCTACGTCGAAAACAGGCATGAGAAACCCAGAAGATGGTACAACGTGTGATCGGGAAAGGTTTCTAAAACGCACCTCATTTCTCATCTCCTTTGCTCGGGTTCGCCATTCCAGCCGATTTACTAGCCATCTCCCTCCTTGGAGAATCAGCACCTTTAACCTCCTGTTCCGTACAGGTTGCAATTTGTCCTGAGGATGAACGGGAAGAGGGGGAACCAATGGGAGACTAGCTCTAGGTGTTGGGACAGGCACAGGTCACTCTATTTTCCCATCAGGAAGAAGAATTAAGCACAAGCTCAGCCTGCCCCCCAGAACCAGAAGAGGGCCTGAAGCAATCCTGCGCTTTTGCGGCCAGCTCCCAAAAAAGCGAGTTGAAAAATGGAGCTCAGGGGCACTGCAATTCACAAACCTGCAGAGTTTTAAATGATACCTCTCGTCCACAAATATATTAAGGGAAGGCAACGAAGAGGCTTTGAAAGCAAGGCAGAATTGCAGGAAACAGATTTCAGGAGGTAGATTCGAATCGCCTTGATAGCACATGAAAAGCGGCAAAACGTGGACAATGATGCCCTTGGCCAAAAAGGGCGTATGCGTTTTTTCCTGAATATATTCAGGAAAAAACGCATACGCCCTTTTTGGCCAACCAAGCAACCTGGAAAGGCCAATCAGCGCTCCAAAGAAGTCTCGCTTCCCAGCGGGCAAAAGGGCCATGCGGAAAAAAGTGTCCAAACCAGAAATGCAGGACCGGCCATGGAGAAATGGGAGCCTTGCTACGCTGATGGGTGGGATGTAAATTGCCAACAGCCACTCTGGAGAAGTGTACGGTGTGTTCTGAAACATCTAAAAAACACAGCTTGGAGAGCATAGGGCACTTCCACTCATGGGCGTATAAATTGGGAAAACTAAAAATCAGCAAGACACAGGCACCCCAAAGTTTAGGGCTGCTCTGTTGACAAGAACCCCCACTTCATTACACCTTAAATATCCTAGGAAAGAGAAAAATGGATAAAGAAGTTGGGGTCCTCATGTACAATGGAATACCACTCAGCCATGAAATCAACGTCATAAGGCTAGTAGCAGCACGATGAGTGGATTTAGGTACGACGATTCTAAGTGAAATAAGTCACACAGAAAAACACACCTATCATAAGATATCACTTCTAGAGGGAATGTAAAAACCGCTACACTTGAACTGAATTACAAAACAGAACAGAGTCACACGTTTAGAAAACACACTATGGCTGCTGAACGGGCAAGGTGAGGTGGGGTGATGCATAAAACAAGGGTTTCAAATTAGCTCCGATACCGTTCCATAAACCCAATATGTAAGAGACAAGACCTATTCCTTTTTCAGTGAACTGGACTCAACACCCCCTATTCACCGCACAAGAATATATCTGACTAGTAAGAATCTTCAAACCTATGTATTGATATCTCTCTGTAAGTGAGTCAAGGGGGTGTAAAGCGGCATAAACACAGCCGTGAAAAGCAGCTAAACCCCATTATAAAAATAAATTACTTTTCAAAACCCGTGAAACAAAGACAGTGAAAGAGAGAGAAATTCTTACAAAATTCGTTCAGGGGCTGTGATGCAACCTGGATTGACCATATCTAGACCCACAGCTGATTGAGACATCAGGGTGGACACTCTTGGGGCTGAGAGGTTCGGTGAGGTTGGGTGAGCCAACGCAGACCCTTTCAAGTAATACTGCATGGTACCCATCCCATGGGTCCCAAATCTCCAGGTTCAAGGGCATCTTCCTACGTCGAAAACAGGCATGAGAAACCCAGAAGATGGTACAACGTGTGATCGGGAAAGGTTTCTAAAACGCACCTCATTTCTCATCTCCTTTGCTCGGGTTCGCCATTCCAGCCGATTTACTAGCCATCTCCCTCCTTGGAGAATCAGCACCTTTAACCTCCTGTTCCGTACAGGTTGCAATTTGTCCTGAGGATGAACGGGAAGAGGGGGAACCAATGAGAGACTAGCTCTAGGTGTTGGGACAGGCACAGGTCACTCTATTTTCCCATCAGGAAGAAGAATTAAGCACAAGCTCAGCCTGCCCCCCAGAACCAGAAGAGGGCCTGAAGCAATCCTGCGCTTTTGCGGCCAGCTCCCAAAAAAGCGAGTTGAAAAATGGAGCTCAGGGGCACTGCAATTCACAAACCTGCAGAGTTTTAAATGATACCTCTCGTCCACAAATATATTAAGGGAAGGCAACGAAGAGGCTTTGAAAGCAAGGCAGAATTGCAGGAAACAGATTTCAGGAGGTAGATTCGAATCGCCTTGATAGCACATGAAAAGCGGCAAAACGTGGACAATGATGCCCTTGGCCAAAAAGGGCGTATGCGTTTTTTCCTGAATATATTCAGGAAAAAACGCATACGCCCTTTTTGGCCAACCAAGCAACCTGGAAAGGCCAATCAGCGCTCCAAAGAAGTCTCGCTTCCCAGCGGGCAAAAGGGCCATGCGGAAAAAAGTGTCCAAACCAGAAATGCAGGACCGGCCATGGAGAAATGGGAGCCTTGCTACGCTGATGGGTGGGATGTAAATTGCCAACAGCCACTCTGGAGAAGTGTACGGTGTGTTCTGAAACACCTAAAAAACACAGCTTGGAGAGCATAGGGCACTTCCACTCATGGGCGTATAAATTGGGAAAACTAAAAATCAGCAAGACACAGGCACCCCAAAGTTTAGGGCTGCTCTGTTGACAAGAACCCCCACTTCATTACACCTTAAATATCCTAGGAAAGAGAAAAATGGATAAAGAAGTTGGGGTCCTCATGTACAATGGAATACCACTCAGCCATGAAATCAACGTCATAAGGCTAGTAGCAGCACGATGAGTGGTTTTAGGTACGACGATTCTAAGTGAAATAAGTCACACAGAAAAACACACCTATCATAAGATATCACTTCTAGAGGGAATGTAAAAACCGCTACACTTGAACTGAATTACAAAACAGAACAGAGTCACACGTTTAGAAAACACACTATGGCTGCTGAACGGACAAGGTGAGGTGGGGTGATGCATAAAACAAGGGTTTCAAATTAGCTCCGATACCGTTCCATTAACCCAATATGTAAGAGACAAGACCTATTCCTTTTTCAGTGAACTGGACTCAACACCCCCTATTCACCGCACAAGAATATATCTGACTAGTAAGAATCTTCAAACCTATGTATTGATATCTCTCTGTAAGTGAGTCAAGGGGGTGTAAAGCGGCATAAACACATCCGTGAAAAGCAGCTAAACCCCATTATAAAAATAAATTACTTTTCAAAACCCGTGAAACAAAGACAGTGAAAGAGAGAGAAATTCTTACAAAATTCGTTCAGGGGCTGTGATGCAACCTGGATTGACCATATCTAGACCCACAGCTGATTGAGACATCAGGGTGGACACTCTTGGGGCTGAGAGGTTCGGTGAGGTTGGGTGAGCCAACGCAGACCCTTTCAAGTAATACTGCATGGTACCCATCCCATGGGTCCCAAATCTCCAGGTTCAAGGGCATCTTCCTACGTCGAAAACAGGCATGAGAAACCCAGAAGATGGTACACCGTGTGATCGGGAAAGGTTTCTAAAACGCACCTCATTTCTCATCTCCTTTGCTCGGGTTCGCCATTCCAGCCGATTTACTAGCCATCTCCCTCCTTGGAGAATCAGCACCTTTAACCTCCTGTTCCGTACAGGTTGCAATTTGTCCTGAGGATGAACGGGAAGAGGGGGAACCAATGAGAGACTAGCTCTAGGTGTTGGGACAGGCACAGGTCACTCTATTTTCCCATCAGGAAGAAGAATTAAGCACAAGCTCAGCCTGCCCCCCAGAACCAGAAGAGGGCCTGAAGCAATCGTGCGCTTTTGCGGCCAGCTCCCAAAAAAGCGAGTTGAAAAATGGAGCTCAGGGGCACTGCAATTCACAAACCCGCAGAGTTTTAAATGATACCTCTCGTCCACAAATATATTAAGGGAAGGCAACGAAGAGGCTTTGAAAGCAAGGCAGAATTGCAGGAAACAGATTTCAGGAGGTAGATTCGAATCGCCTTGATAGCACATGAAAAGCGGCAAAACGTGGACAATGATGCCCTTGGCCAAAAAGGGCGTATGCGTTTTTTCCTGAATATATTCAGGAAAAAACGCATACGCCCTTTTTGGCCAACCAAGCAACCTGGAAAGGCCAATCAGCGCTCCAAAGAAGTCTCGCTTCCCAGCGGGCAAAAGGGCCATGCGGAAAAAAGTGTCCAAACCAGAAATGCAGGACCGGCCATGGAGAAATGGGAGCCTTGCTACGCTGATGGGTGGGATGTAAATTGCCAACAGCCACTCTGGAGAAGTGTACGGTGTGTTCTGAAACATCTAAAAAACACAGCTTGGAGAGCATAGGGCACTTCCACTCATGGGCGTATAAATTGGGAAAACTAAAAATCAGCAAGACACAGGCACCCCAAAGTTTAGGGCTGCTCTGTTGACAAGAACCCCCACTTCATTACACCTTAAATATCCTAGGAAAGAGAAAAATGGATAAAGAAGTTGTGGTCCTCATGTACAATGGAATATCACTCAGCCATGAAATCAACGTCATAAGGCTAGTAGCAGCACGATGAGTGGATTTAGGTACGACGATTCTAAGTGAAATAAGTCACACAGAAAAACACACCTATCATAAGATACCACTTCTAGAGGGAATGTAAAAACCGCTACACTTGAACTGAATTACAAAACAGAACAGAGTCACACGTTTAGAAAACACACTATGGCTGCTGAACGGGCAAGGTGAGGTGGGGTGATGCATAAAACAAGGGTTTCAAATTAGCTCAGATACCGTTCCATAAACCCAATATGTAAGAGACAAGACCTATTCCTTTTTCAGTGAACTGGACTCAACACCCCCTATTCACCGCACAAGAATATATCTGACTAGTAAGAATCTTCAAACCTATGTATTGATATCTCTCTGTAAGTGAGTCAAGGGGGTGTAAAGCGGCATAAACACAGCCGTGAAAAGCAGCTAAACCCCATTATAAAAATAAATTACTTTTCAAAACCCGTGAAACAAAGACAGTGAAAGAGAGAGAAATTCTTACAAAATTCGTTCAGGGGCTGTGATGCAACCTGGATTGACCATATCTAGACCCACAGCTGATTGAGACATAGGGGTGGACACTCTTGGGGCTGAGAGGTTCGGTGAGGTTGGGTGAGCCAACGCAGACCCTTTCAAGTAATACTGCATGGTACCCATCCCATGGGTCCCAAATCTCCAGGTTCAAGGGCATCTTCCTACATCGAAAACAGGCATGAGAAACCCAGAAGATGGTACACCGTGTGATCGGGAAAGGTTTCTAAAACGCACCTCATTTCTCATCTCCTTTGCTCGGGTTCGCCATTCCAGCCGATTTACTAGCCATCTCCCTCCTTGGAGAATCAGCACCTTTAACCTCCTGTTCCGTACAGGTTGCAATTTGTCCTGAGGATGAACGGGAAGAGGGGGAACCAATGAGAGACTAGCTCTAGGTGTTGGGACAGGCACAGGTCACTCTATTTTCCCATCAGGAAGAAGAATTAAGCACAAGCTCAGCCTGCCCCCCAGAACCAGAAGAGGGCCTGAAGCAATCCTGCGCTTTTGCGGCCAGCTCCCAAAAAAGCGAGTTGAAAAATGGAGCTCAGGGGCACTGCAATTCACAAACCTGCAGAGTTTTAAATGATACCTCTCGTCCACAAATATATTAAGGGAAGGCTACGAAGAGGCTTTGAAAGCAAGGCAGAATTGCAGGAAACAGATTTCAGGAGGTAGATTCGAATCGCCTTGAAAGCACATGAAAAGCGGCAAAACGTGGACAATGATGCCCTTGGCCAAAAAGGGCGTATGCGTTTTTTCCTGAATATATTCAGGAAAAAACGCATACGCCCTTTTTGGCCAACCAAGCAACCTGGAAAGGCCAATCAGCGCTCCAAAGAAGTCTCGCTTCCCAGCGGGCAAAAGGGCCATGCGGAAAAAAGTGTCCAAACCAGAAATGCAGGACCGGCCATGGAGAAATGGGAGCCTTGCTACGCTGATGGGTGGGATGTAAATTGCCAACAGCCACTCTGGAGAAGTGTACGGTGTGTTCTGAAACATCTAAAAAACACAGCTTGGAGAGCATAGGGCACTTCCACTCATGGGCGTATAAATTGGGAAAACTAAAAATCAGCAAGACACAGGCACTCCAAAGTTTAGGGCTGCTCTGTTGACAAGAACCCCCACTTCATTACACCTTAAATATCCTAGGAAAGAGAAAAATGGATAAAGAAGTTGGGGTCCTCATGTACAATGGAATATCACTCAGCCATGAAATCAACGTCATAAGGCTAGTAGCAGCACGATGAGTGGATTTAGGTACGACGATTCTAAGTGAAATAAGTCACACAGAAAAAGACGCTTATCATAAGATATCACTTCTAGAGGGAATGTAAAAACCGCTACACTTGAACTGAATTACAAAACAGAACAGAGTCACACGTTTAGAAAACACACTATGGCTGCTGAACGGGCAAGGTGAGGTGGGGTGATGCATAAAACAAGGGTTTCAAATTAGCTCCGATACCGTTCCATAAACCCAATATGTAAGAGACAAGACCTATTCCTTTTTCAGTGAACTGGACTCAACACCCCCTATTCACCGCACAAGAATATATCTGACTAGTAAGAATCTTCAAACCTATGTATTGATATCTCTCTGTAAGTGAGTCAAGGGGGTGTAAAGCGGCATAAACACAGCCGTGAAAAGCAGCTAAACCCCATTATAAAAATAAATTACTTTTCAAAACCCGTGAAACAAAGACAGTGAAAGAGAGAGAAATTCTTACAAAATTCGTTCAGGGGCTGTGATGCAACCTGGATTGACCATATCTAGACCCACAGCTGATTGAGACATCAGGGTGGACACTCTTGGGGCTGAGAGGTTCGGTGAGGTTGGGTGAGCCAACGCAGACCCTTTCAAGTAATACTGCATGGTACCCATCCCATGGGTCCCAAATCTCCAGGTTCAAGGGCATCTTCCTACGTCGAAAACAGGCATGAGAAACCCAGAAGATGGTACACCGTGTGATCGGGAAAGGTTTCTAAAACGCACCTCATTTCTCATCTCCTTTGCTCGGGTTCGCCATTTCAGCCGATTTACTAGCCATCTCCCTCCTTGGAGAATCAGCACCTTTAACCTCCTGTTCCGTACAGGTTGCAATTTGTCCTGAGGATGAACGGGAAGAGGGGGAACCAATGAGAGACTAGCTCTAGGTGTTGGGACAGGCACAGGTCACTCTATTTTCCCATCAGGAAGAAGAATTAAGCACAAGCTCAGCCTGCCCCCCAGAACCAGAAGAGGGCCTGAAGCAATCCTGCGCTTTTGCGGCCAGCTCCCAAAAAAGCGAGTTGAAAAATGGAGCTCAGGGGCACTGCAATTCACAAACCTGCAGAGTTTTAAATGATACCTCTCGTCCACAAATATATTAAGGGAAGGCAACGAAGAGGCTTTGAAAGCAAGGCAGAATTGCAGGAAACAGATTTCAGGAGGTAGATTCGAATCGCCTTGATAGCACATGAAAAGCGGCAAAACGTGGACAATGATGCCCTTGGCCAAAAAGGGCGTATGCGTTTTTTCCTGAATATATTCAGGAAAAAACGCATACGCCCTTTTTGGCCAACCAAGCAACCTGGAAAGGCCAATCAGCGCTCCAAAGAAGTCTCGCTTCCCAGCGGGCAAAAGGGCCATGCGGAAAAAAGTGTCCAAACCAGAAATGCAGGACCGGCCATGGAGAAATGGGAGCCTTGCTACGCTGATGGGTGGGATGTAAATTGCCAACAGCCACTCTGGAGAAGTGTACGGTGTGTTCTGAAACATCTAAAAAACACAGCTTGGAGAGCATAGGGCACTTCCACTCATGGGCGTATAAATTGGGAAAACTAAAAATCAGCAAGACACAGGCACCCCAAAGTTTAGGGCTGCTCTGTTGACAAGAACCCCCACTTCATTACACCTTAAATATCCTAGGAAAGAGAAAAATGGATAAAGAAGTTGGGGTCCTCATGTACAATGGAATACCACTCAGCCATGAAATCAACGTCATAAGGCTAGTAGCAGCACGATGAGTGGATTTAGGTACAACGATTCTAAGTGAAATAAGTCACACAGAAAAACACACCTATCATAAGATATCACTTCTAGAGGGAATGTAAAAACCGCTACACTTGAACTGAATTACAAAACAGAACAGAGTCACACGTTTAGAAAACACACTATGGCTGCTGAACGGGCAAGGTGAGGTGGGGTGATGCATAAAACAAGGGTTTCAAATTAGCTCCGATACCGTTCCATAAACCCAATATGTAAGAGACAAGACCTATTCCTTTTTCAGTGAACTGGACTCAACACCCCCTATTCACCGCACAAGAATATATCTGACTAGTAAGAATCTTCAAACCTATGTATTGATATCTCTCTGTAAGTGAGTCAAGGGGGTGTAAAGCGGCATAAACACAGCCGTGAAAAGCAGCTAAACCCCATTATAAAAATAAATTACTTTTCAAAACCCGTGAAACAAAGACAGTGAAAGAGAGAGAAATTCTTACAAAATTCGTTCAGGGGCTGTGATGCAACCTGGATTGACCATATCTAGACCCACAGCTGATTGAGACATCAGGGTGGACACTCTTGGGGCTGAGAGGTTCGGTGAGGTTGGGTGAGCCAACGCAGACCCTTTCAAGTAATACTGCATGGTACCCATCCCATGGGTCCCAAATCTCCAGGTTCAAGGGCATCTTCCTACGTCGAAAACAGGCATGAGAAACCCAGAAGATGGTACACTGTGTGATCGGGAAAGGTTTCTAAAACGCACCTCATTTCTCATCTCCTTTGCTCGGGTTCGCCATTCCAGCCGATTTACTAGCCATCTCCCTCCTTGGAGAATCAGCACCTTTAACCTCCTGTTCCGTACAGGTTGCAATTTGTCCTGAGGATGAACGGGAAGAGGGGGAACCAATGAGAGACTAGCTCTAGGTGTTGGGACAGGCACAGGTCACTCTATTATCCCATCAGGAAGAAGAATTAAGCACAAGCTCAGCCTGCCCCCCAGAACCAGAAGAGGGCCTGAAGCAATCCTGCGCTTTTGCGGCCAGCTCCCAAAAAAGCGAGTTGAAAAATGGAGCTCAGGGGCACTGCAATTCACAAACCTGCAGAGTTTTAAATGATACCTCTCGTCCACAAATATATTAAGGGAAGGCAACGAAGAGGCTTTGAAAGCAAGGCAGAATTGCAGGAAACAGATTTCAGGAGGTAGATTCGAATCGCCTTGATAGCACATGAAAAGCGGCAAAACGTGGACAATGATGCCCTTGGCCAAAAAGGGCGTATGCGTTTTTTCCTGAATATATTCAGGAAAAAACGCATACGCCCTTTTTGGCCAACCAAGCAACCTGGAAAGGCCAATCAGCGCTCCAAAGAAGTCTCGCTTCCCAGCGGGCAAAAGGGCCATGCGGAAAAAAGTGTCCAAACCAGAAATGCAGGACCGGCCATGGAGAAATGGGAGCCTTGCTACGCTGATGGGTGGGATGTAAATTGCCAACAGCCACTCTGGAGAAGTGTACGGTGTGTTCTGAAACATCTAAAAAACACAGCTTGGAGAGCATAGGGCACTTCCACTCATGGGCGTATAAATTGGGAAAACTAAAAATCAGCAAGACACAGGCACCCCAAAGTTTAGGGCTGCTCTGTTGACAAGAACCCCCACTTCATTACACCTTAAATATCCTAGGAAAGAGAAAAATGGATAAAGAAGTTGGGGTCCTCATGTACAATGGAATACCACTCAGCCATGAAATCAACGTCATAAGGCTAGTAGCAGCACGATGAGTGGATTTAGGTACGACGATTCTAAGTGAAATAAGTCACACAGAAAAACACACCTATCATAAGATATCACTTCTAGAGGGAATGTAAAAACCGCTACACTTGAACTGAATTACAAAACAGAACAGAGTCACACGTTTAGAAAACACACTATGGCTGCTGAACGGACAAGGTGAGGTGGGGTGATGCATAAAACAAGGGTTTCAAATTAGCTCCGATACCGTTCCATAAACCCAATATGTAAGAGACAAGACCTATTCCTTTTTCAGTGAACTGGACTCAACACCCCCTATTCACCGCACAAGAATATATCTGACTAGTAAGAATCTTCAAACCTATGTATTGATATCTCTCTGTAAGTGAGTCAAGGGGGTGTAAAGCGGCATAAACACAGCCGTGAAAAGCAGCTAAACCCCATTATAAAAATAAATTACTTTTCAAAACCCGTGAAACAAAGACAGTGAAAGAGAGAGAAATTCTTACAAAATTCGTTCAGGGGCTGTGATGCAACCTGGATTGACCATATCTAGACCCACAGCTGATTGAGACATCAGGGTGGACACTCTTGGGCTGAGAGGTTCGGTGAGGTTGGGTGAGCCAACGCAGACCCTTTCAAGTAATACTGCATGGTACCCATCCCATGGGTCCCAAATCTCCAGGTTCAAGGGCATCTTCCTACGTCGAAAACAGGCATGAGAAACCCAGAAGATGGTACACCGTGTGATCGGGAAAGGTTTCTAAAACGCACCTCATTTCTCATCTCCTTTGCTCGGCTTCGCCATTCCAGCCGATTTACTAGCCATCTCCCTCCTTGGAGAATCAGCACCTTTAACCTCCTGTTCCGTACAGGTTGCAATTTGTCCTGAGGATGAACGGGAAGAGGGGGAACCAATGAGAGACTAGCTCTAGGTGTTGGGACAGGCACAGGTCACTCTATTTTCCCATCAGGAAGAAGAATTAAGCACAAGCTCAGCCTGCCCCCCAGAACCAGAAGAGGGCCTGAAGCAATCGTGCGCTTTTGCGGCCAGCTCCCAAAAAAGCGAGTTGAAAAATGGAGCTCAGGGGCACTGCAATTCACAAACCTGCAGAGTTTTAAATGATACCTCTCGTCCACAAATATATTAAGGGAAGGCAACGAAGAGGCTTTGAAAGCAAGGCAGAATTGCAGGAAACAGATTTCAGGAGGTAGATTCGAATCGCCTTGATAGCACATGAAAAGCGGCAAAACGTGGACAATGATGCCCTTGGCCAAAAAGGGCGTATGCGTTTTTTCCTGAATATATTCAGGAAAAAACGCATACGCCCTTTTTGGCCAACCAAGCAACCTGGAAAGGCCAATCAGCGCTCCAAAGAAGTCTCGCTTCCCAGCGGGCAAAAGGGCCATGCGGAAAAAAGTGTCCAAACCAGAAATGCAGGACCGGCCATGGAGAAATGGGAGCCTTGCTACGCTGATGGGTGGGATGTAAATTGCCAACAGCCACTCTGGAGAAGTGTACGGTGTGTTCTGAAACATCTAAAAAACACAGCTTGGAGAGCATAGGGCACTTCCACTCATGGGCGTATAAATTGGGAAAACTAAAAATCAGCAAGACACAGGCACCCCAAAGTTTAGGGCTGCTCTGTTGACAAGAACCCCCACTTCATTACACCTTAAATATCCTAGGAAAGAGAAAAATGGATAAAGAAGTTGGGGTCCTCATGTACAATGGAATACCACTCAGCCATGAAATCAACGTCATAAGGCTAGTAGCAGCACGATGAGTGGATTTAGGTACGACGATTCTAAGTGAAATAAGTCACACAGAAAAACACACCTATCATAAGATATCACTTCTAGAGGGAATGTAAAAACCGCTACACTTGAACTGAATTACAAAACAGAACAGAGTCACACGTTTAGAAAACACACTATGGCTGCTGAACGGACAAGGTGAGGTGGGGTGATGCATAAAACAAGGGTTTCAAATTAGCTCCGATACCGTTCCATAAACCCAATATGTAAGAGACAAGACCTATTCCTTTTTCAGTGAACTGGACTCAACACCCCCTATTCACCGCACAAGAATATATCTGACTAGTAAGAATCTTCAAACCTATGTATTGATATCTCTCTGTAAGTGAGTCAAGGGGTGTAAAGCGGCATAAACACAGCCGTGAAAAGCAGCTAAACCCCATTATAAAAATAAATTACTTTTCAAACCCGTGAAACAAAGACAGTGAAAGAGAGAGAAATTCTTACAAAATTCGTTCAGGGGCTGTGATGCAACCTGGATTGACCATATCTAGACCCACAGCTGATTGAGACATCAGGGTGGACACTCTTGGGGCTGAGAGGTTCGGTGAGGTTGGGTGAGCCAACGCAGACCCTTTCAAGTAATACTGCATGGTACCCATCCCATGGGTCCCAAATCTCCAGGTTCAAGGGCATCTTCCTACGTCGAAAACAGGCATGAGAAACCCAGAAGATGGTACACCGTGTGATCGGGAAAGGTTTCTAAAACGCACCTCATTTCTCATCTCCTTTGCTCGGGTTCGCCATTCCAGCCGATTTACTAGCCATCTCCTCCTTGGAGAATCAGCACCTTTAACCTCCTGTTCCGTACAGGTTGCAATTTGTCCTGAGGATGAACGGGAAGAGGGGGAACCAATGAGAGACTAGCTCTAGGTGTTGGGACAGGCACAGGTCACTCTATTTTCCCATCAGGAAGAAGAATTAAGCACAAGCTCAGCCTGCCCCCCAGAACCAGAAGAGGGCCTGAAGCAATCGTGCGCTTTTGCGGCCAGCTCCCAAAAAAGCGAGTTGAAAAATGGAGCTCAGGGGCACTGCAATTCACAAACCTGCAGAGTTTTAAATGATACCTCTCGTCCACAAATATATTAAGGGAAGGCAACGAAGAGGCTTTGAAAGCAAGGCAGAATTGCAGGAAACAGATTTCAGGAGGAGGTAGATTCGAATCGCCTTGATAGCACATGAAAAGCGGCAAAACGTGGACAATGATGCCCTTGGCCAAAAAGGGCGTATGCGTTTTTTCCTGAATATATTCAGGAAAAAACGCATACGCCCTTTTTGGC
Organism: Balaenoptera acutorostrata; assembly: GCF_949987535.1. Lineage (NCBI taxonomy): Eukaryota > Metazoa > Chordata > Mammalia > Artiodactyla > Balaenopteridae > Balaenoptera > Balaenoptera acutorostrata. The sequence continues at coordinate 16,747 of NW_026646452.1, forward strand.
CAACCAAGCAACCTGGAAAGGCCAATCAGCGCTCCAAAGAAGTCTCGCTTCCCAGCGGGCAAAAGGGCCATGCGGAAAAAAGTGTCCAAACCAGAAATGCAGGACCGGCCATGGAGAAATGGGAGCCTTGCTACGCTGATGGGTGGGATGTAAATTGCCAACAGCCACTCTGGAGAAGTGTACGGTGTGTTCTGAAACATCTAAAAAACACAGCTTGGAGAGCATAGGGCACTTCCACTCATGGGCGTATAAATTGGGAAAACTAAAAATCAGCAAGACACAGGCACCCCAAAGTTTAGGGCTGCTCTGTTGACAAGAAGCCCCACTTCATTACACCTTAAATATCCTAGGAAAGAGAAAAATGGATAAAGAAGTTGGGGTCCTCATGTACAATGGAATACCACTCAGCCATGAAATCAACGTCATAAGGCTAGTAGCAGCACGATGAGTGGATTTAGGTACGACGATTCTAAGTGAAATAAGTCACACAGAAAAACACACCTATCATAAGATATCACTTCTAGAGGGAATGTAAAAACCGCTACACTTGAACTGAATTACAAAACAGAACAGAGTCACACGTTTAGAAAACACACTATGGCTGCTGAACGGACAAGGTGAGGTGGGGTGATGCATAAAACAAGGGTTTCAAATTAGCTCCGATACCGTTCCATAAACCCAATATGTAAGAGACAAGACCTATTCCTTTTTCAGTGAACTGGACTCAACACCCCCTATTCACCGCACAAGAATATATCTGACTAGTAAGAATCTTCAAACCTATGTATTGATATCTCTCTGTAAGTGAGTCAAGGGGGTGTAAAGCGGCATAAACACAGCCGTGAAAAGCAGCTAAACCCCATTATAAAAATAAATTACTTTTCAAAACCCGTGAAACAAAGACAGTGAAAGAGAGAGAAATTCTTACAAAATTCGTTCAGGGGCTGTGATGCAACCTGGATTGACCATATCTAGACCCACAGCTGATTGAGACATCAGGGTGGACACTCTTGGGGCTGAGAGGTTCGGTGAGGTTGGGTGAGCCAACGCAGACCCTTTCAAGTAATACTGCATGGTACCCATCCCATGGGTCCCAAATCTCCAGGTTCAAGGGCATCTTCCTACGTCGAAAACAGGCATGAGAAACCCAGAAGATGGTACACCGTGTGATCGGGAAAGGTTTCTAAAACGCACCTCATTTCTCATCTCCTTTGCTCGGGTTCGCCATTCCAGCCGATTTACTAGCCATCTCCCTCCTTGGAGAATCAGCACCTTTAACCTCCTGTTCCGTACAGGTTGCAATTTGTCCTGAGGATGAACGGGAAGAGGGGGAACCAATGAGAGACTAGCTCTAGGTGTTGGGACAGGCACAGGTCACTCTATTTTCCCATCAGGAAGAAGAATTAAGCACAAGCTCAGCCTGCCCCGCAGAACCAGAAGAGGGCCTGAAGCAATCGTGCGCTTTTGCGGCCAGCTCCCAAAAAAGCGAGTTGAAAAATGGAGCTCAGGGGCACTGCAATTCACAAACCTGCAGAGTTTTAAATGATACCTCTCGTCCACAAATATATTAAGGGAAGGCAACGAAGAGGCTTTGAAAGCAAGGCAGAATTGCAGGAAACAGATTTCAGGAGGTAGATTCGAATCGCCTTGAAAGCACATGAAAAGCGGCAAAACGTGGACAATGATGCCCTTGGCCAAAAAGGGCGTATGCGTTTTTTCCTGAATATATTCAGGAAAAAACGCATACGCCCTTTTTGGCCAACCAAGCAACCTGGAAAGGCCAATCAGCGCTCCAAAGAAGTCTCGCTTCCCAGCGGGCAAAAGGGCCATGCGGAAAAAAGTGTCCAAACCAGAAATGCAGGACCGGCCATGGAGAAATGGGAGCCTTGCTACGCTGATGGGTGGGATGTAAATTGCCAACAGCCACTCTGGAGAAGTGTACGGTGTGTTCTGAAACATCTAAAAAACACAGCTTGGAGAGCATAGGGCACTTCCACTCATGGGCATATAAATTGGGAAAACTAAAAATCAGCAAGACACAGGCACCCCAAAGTTTAGGGCTGCTCTGTTGACAAGAACCCCCACTTCATTACACCTTAAATATCCTAGGAAAGAGAAAAATGGATAAAGAAGTTGGGGTCCTCATGTACAATGGAATATCACTCAGCCATGAAATCAACGTCATAAGGCTAGTAGCAGCACGATGAGTGGATTTAGGTACGACGATTCTAAGTGAAATAAGTCACACAGAAAAAGACACTTATCATAAGATATCACTTCTAGAGGGAATGTAAAAACCGCTACACTTGAACTGAATTACAAAACAGAACAGAGTCACACGTTTAGGAAACACACTATGGCTGCTGAACGGGAAAGGTGAGGTGGGGTGATGCATAAAACAAGGGTTTCAAATTAGCTCCGATACCGTTCCATAAACCCAATATGTAAGAGACAAGACCTATTCCTTTTTCAGTGAACTGGACTCAACACCCCCTATTCACCGCACAAGAATATATCTGACTAGTAAGAATCTTCAAACCTATGTATTGATATCTCTCTGTAAGTGAGTCAAGGGGGTGTAAAGCGGCATAAACACAGCCGTGAAAAGCAGCTAAACCCCATTATAAAAATAAATTACTTTTCAAAACCCGTGAAACAAAGACAGTGAAAGAGAGAGAAATTCTTACAAAATTCGTTCAGGGGCTGTGATGCAACCTGGATTGACCATATCTAGACCCACAGCTGATTGAGACATAAGGGTGGACACTCTTGGGGCTGAGAGGTTCGGTGAGGTTGGGTGAGCCAACGCAGACCCTTTCAAGTAATACTGCATGGTACCCATCCCATGGGTCCCAAATCTCCAGGTTCAAGGGCATCTTCCTACGTCGAAAACAGGCATGAGAAACCCAGAAGATGGTACACCGTGTGATCGGGAAAGGTTTCTAAAACGCACCTCATTTCTCATCTCCTTTGCTCGGGTTCGCCATTCCAGCCGATTTACTAGCCATCTCCCTCCTTGGAGAATCAGCACCTTTACCCTCCTGTTCCGTACAGGTTGCAATTTGTCCTGAGGATGAACGGGAAGAGGGGGAACCAATGAGAGACTAGCTCCAGGGGTTGGGACAGGCACAGGTCACTCTATTTTCCCATCAGGACGAAGAATTAAGCACAAGCTCAGCCTGCCCCCCAGAACCAGAAGAGGGCGTGAAGCAATACTGCGCTTTTGCGGCCAGCTCCCAAAAAAGCGAGGTGAAAAATGGAGCTCAGGGGCACTGCAACTCACAAATCTGCAGAGTTTTAAATGATACCTCTCGTCCACAAATATATTAAGGGAAGGCAACGAAGAGGCTTTGAAAGCAAGGCAGAATTGCAGGAAACAGATTTCAGGAGGTAGATTCTAATCGCCTTGAAAGCACATGAAAAGCGGCAAAACGTGGACAATGATGCCCTTGGCCAAAAAGGGCGTATGCGTTTTTTCCTGAATATATTCAGGAAAAAACGCATACGCCCTTTTTGGCCAACCAAGCAACCTGGAAAGGCCAATCAGCGCTCCAAAGAAGTCTCGCTTCCCAGCGGGCAAAAGGGCCATGCGGAAAAAAGTGTCCAAACCAGAAATGCAGGACCGGCCATGGAGAAATGGGAGCCTTGCTACGCTGATGGGTGGGATGTAAATTGCCAACAGCCACTCTGGAGAAGTGTACGGTGTGTTCTGAAACATCTAAAAAACACAGCTTGGAGAGCATAGGGCACTTCCACTCATGGGCGTATAAATTGGGAAAACTAAAAATCAGCAAGACACAGGCACCCCATAGTTTAGGGCTGCTCTGTTGACAAGAACCCCCACTTCATTACACCTTAAATATCCTAGGAAAGAGAAAAATGGATAAAGAAGTTGTGGTCCTCATGTACAATGGAATATCACTCAGCCATGAAATCAACGTCATAAGGCTAGCAGCAGCACGATGAGTGGATTTAGGTACGACGATTCTAAGTGAAATAAGTCACACAGAAAAAGACACTTATCCTAAGATATCACTTCTAGAGGGAATGTAAAAACCGCTACACTTGAACTGAATTACAAAACAGAACAGAGTCACACGTTTAGAAAACACACTATGGCTGCTCAACGGGCAAGGTGAGGTGGGGTGATGCATAAAACAAGGGTTTCAAATTAGCTCCGATACCGTTCCATAAACCCAATATGTAAGAGACAAGACCTATTCCTTTTTCAGTGAACTGGACTCAACACCCCCTATTCACCGCACAAGAATATATCTGACTAGTAAGAATCTTCAAACCTATGTATTGATATCTCTCTGTAAGTGAGTCAAGGGGGTGTAAAGCGGCATAAACACAGCCGTGAAAAGCAGCTAAACCCCATTATAAAAATAAATTACTTTTCAAAACCCGTGAAACAAAGACAGTGAAAGAGAGAGAAATTCTTACAAAATTCGTTCAGGGGCTGTGATGCAACCTGGATTGACCATATCTAGACCCACAGCTGATTGAGACATAAGGGTGGACACTCTTGGGGCTGAGAGGTTCGGTGAGGTTGGGTGAGCCAACGCAGACCCTTTCAAGTAATACTGCATGGTACCCATCCCATGGGTCCCAAATCTCCAGGTTCAAGGGCATCTTCCTACGTCGAAAACAGGCATGAGAAACCCAGAAGATGGTACACCGTGTGATCGGGAAAGGTTTCTAAAACGCACCTCATTTCTCATCTCCTTTGCTCGGGTTCGCCATTCCAGCCGATTTACTAGCCATCTCCCTCCTTGGAGAATCAGCACCTTTACCCTCCTGTTCCGTACAGGTTGCAATTTGTCCTGAGGATGAACGGGAAGAGGGGGAACCAATGAGAGACTAGCTCCAGGGGTTGGGACAGGCACAGGTCACTCTATTTTCCCATCAGGAAGAAGAATTAAGCACAAGCTCAGCCTGCCCCCCAGAACCAGAAGAGGGCCTGAAGCAATCCTGCGCTTTTGTGGCCAGCTCCCAAAAAAGCGAGTTGAAAAATGGAGCTCAGGGGCACTGCAATTCACAAACCTGCAGAGTTTTAAATGATACCTCTCGTCCACAAATATATTAAGGGAAGGCAACGAAGAGGCTTTGAAAGCAAGGCAGAATTGCAGGAAACAGATTTCAGGAGGTAGATTCGAATCGCCTTGAAAGCACATGAAAAGCGGCAAAACGTGGACAATGATGCCCTTGGCCAAAAAGGGCGTATGCGTTTTTTCCTGAATATATTCAGGAAAAAACGCATACGCCCTTTTTGGCCAACCAAGCAACCTGGAAAGGCCAATCAGCGCTCCAAAGAAGTCTCGCTTCCCAGCGGGCAAAAGGGCCATGCGGAAAAAAGTGTCCAAACCAGAAATGCAGGACCGGCCATGGAGAAATGGGAGCCTTGCTACGCTGATGGGTGGGATGTAAATTGCCAACAGCCACTCTGGAGAAGTGTACGGTGTGTTCTGAAACATCTAAAAAACACAGCTTGGAGAGCATAGGGCACTTCCACTCATGGGCATATAAATTGGGAAAACTAAAAATCAGCAAGACACAGGCACCCCCAAAGTTTAGGGCTGCTCTGTTGACAAGAACCCCCACTTCATTACACCTTAAATATCCTAGGAAAGAGAAAAATGGATAAAGAAGTTGGGGTCCTCATGTACAATGGAATATCACTCAGCCATGAAATCAACGTCATAAGGCTAGTAGCAGCACGATGAGTGGATTTAGGTACGACGATTCTAAGTGAAATAAGTCACACAGAAAAAGACACTTATCCTAAGATATCACTTCTAGAGGGAATGTAAAAACCGCTACACTTGAACTGAATTACAAAACAGAACAGAGTCACACATTTAGGAAACACACTACGGCTGCTGAACGGGAAAGGTGAGGTGGGGTGATGCATAAAACAAGGGTTTCAAATTAGCTCCGATACCGTTCCATAAACCCAATATGTAAGAGACAAGACCTATTCCTTTTTCAGTGAACTGGACTCAACACCCCCTATTCACCGCACAAGAATATATCTGACTAGTAAGAATCTTCAAACCTATGTATTGATATCTCTCTGTAAGTGAGTCAAGGGGGTGTAAAGCGGCATAAACACAGCCGTGAAAAGCAGCTAAACCCCATTATAAAAATAAATTACTTTTCAAAACCCGTGAAACAAAGACAGTGAAAGAGAGAGAAATTCTTACAAAATTCGTTCAGGGGCTGTGATGCAACCTGGATTGACCATATCTAGACCCACAGCTGATTGAGACATAAGGGTGGACACTCTTGGGGCTGAGAGGTTCGGTGAGGTTGGGTGAGCCAACGCAGACCCTTTCAAGTAATACTGCATGGTACCCATCCCATGGGTCCCAAATCTCCAGGTTCAAGGGCATCTTCCTACGTCGAAAACAGGCATGAGAAACCCAGAAGATGGTACACCGTGTGATCGGGAAAGGTTTCTAAAACGCACCTCATTTCTCATCTCCTTTGCTCGGGTTCGCCATTCGAGCCGATTTACTAGCCATCTCCCTCCTTGGAGAATCAGCACCTTTACCCTCCTGTTCCGTACAGGTTGCAATTTGTCCTGAGGATGAACGGGAAGAGGGGGAACCAATGAGAGACTAGCTCTAGGTGTTGGGACAGGCACAGGTCACTCTATTTTCCCATCAGGAAGAAGAATTAAGCACAAGCTCAGCCTGCCCCCCAGAACCAGAAGAGGGCCTGAAGCAATCCTGCGCTTTTGTGGCCAGCTCCCAAAAAAGCGAGTTGAAAAATGGAGCTCAGGGGCACTGCAATTCACAAACCTGCAGAGTTTTAAATGATACCTCTCGTCCACAAATATATTAAGGGAAGGCAACGAAGAGGCTTTGAAAGCAAGGCAGAATTGCAGGAAACAGATTTCAGGAGGTAGATTCGAATCGCCTTGAAAGCACATGAAAAGCGGCAAAACGTGGACAATGATGCCCTTGGCCAAAAAGGGCGTATGCGTTTTTTCCTGAATATATTCAGGAAAAAACGCATACGCCCTTTTTGGCCAACCAAGCAACCTGGAAAGGCCAATCAGCGCTCCAAAGAAGTCTCGCTTCCCAGCGGGCAAAAGGGCCATGCGGAAAAAAGTGTCCAAACCAGAAATGCAGGACCGGCCATGGAGAAATGGGAGCCTTGCTACGCTGATGGGTGGGATGTAAATTGCCAACAGCCACTCTGGAGAAGTGTACGGTGTGTTCTGAAACATCTAAAAAACACAGCTTGGAGAGCATAGGGCACTTCCACTCATGGGCGTATAAATTGGGAAAACTAAAAATCAGCAAGACACAGGCACCCCAAAGTTTAGGGCTGCTCTGTTGACAAGAACCCCCACTTCATTACACCTTAAATATCCTAGGAAAGAGAAAAATGGATAAAGAAGTTGGGGTCCTCATGTACAATGGAATACCACTCAGCCATGAAATCAACGTCATAAGGCTAGTAGCAGCACGATGAGTGGATTTAGGTACGACGATTCTAAGTGAAATAAGTCACACAGAAAAACACACCTATCATAAGATATCACTTCTAGAGGGAATGTAAAAACCGCTACACTTGAACTGAATTACAAAACAGAACAGAGTCACACGTTTAGAAAACACACTATGGCTGCTGAACGGACAAGGTGAGGTGGGGTGATGCATAAAACAAGGGTTTCAAATTAGCTCCGATACCGTTCCATAAACCCAATATGTAAGAGACAAGACCTATTCCTTTTTCAGTGAACTGGACTCAACACCCCCTATTCACCGCACAAGAATATATCTGACTAGTAAGAATCTTCAAACCTATGTATTGATATCTCTCTGTAAGTGAGTCAAGGGGGTGTAAAGCGGCATAAACACAGCCGTGAAAAGCAGCTAAACCCCATTATAAAAATAAATTACTTTTCAAAACCCGTGAAACAAAGACAGTGAAAGAGAGAGAAATTCTTACAAAATTCGTTCAGGGGCTGTGATGCAACCTGGATTGACCATATCTAGACCCACAGCTGATTGAGACATCAGGGTGGACACTCTTGGGGCTGAGAGGTTCGGTGAGGTTGGGTGAGCCAACGCAGACCCTTTCAAGTAATACTGCATGGTACCCATCCCATGGGTCCCAAATCTCCAGGTTCAAGGGCATCTTCCTACGTCGAAAACAGGCATGAGAAACCCAGAAGATGGTACACCGTGTGATCGGGAAAGGTTTCTAAAACGCACCTCATTTCTCATCTCCTTTGCTCGGGTTCGCCATTCCAGCCGATTTACTAGCCATCTCCCTCCTTGGAGAATCAGCACCTTTACCCTCCTGTTCCGTACAGGTTGCAATTTGTCCTGAGGATGAACGGGAAGAGGGGGAACCAATGAGAGACTAGCTCCAGGGGTTGGGACAGGCACAGGTCACTCTATTTTCCCATCAGGAAGAAGAATTAAGCACAAGCTCAGCCGGCCCCCCAGAACCAGAAGAGGGCCTGAAGCAATCCTGCGCTTTTGCGGCCAGCTCCCAAAAAAGCGAGTTGAAAAATGGAGCTCAGGGTCACTGCAACTCACAAATCTGCAGAGTTTTAAATGATACCTCTCGTCCACAAATATATTAAGGGAAGGCAACGAAGAGGCTTTGAAAGCAAGGCAGAATTGCAGGAAACAGATTTCAGGAGGTAGATTCGAATCGCCTTGAAAGCACATGAAAAGCGGCAAAACGTGGACAATGATGCCCTTGGCCAAAAAGGGCGTATGCGTTTTTTCCTGAATATATTCAGGAAAAAACGCATACGCCCTTTTTGGCCAACCAAGCAACCTGGAAAGGCCAATCAGCGCTCCAAAGAAGTCTCGCTTCCCAGCGGGCAAAAGGGCCATGCGGAAAAAAGTGTCCAAACCAGAAATGCAGGACCGGCCATGGAGAAATGGGAGCCTTGCTACGCTGATGGGTGGGATGTAAATTGCCAACAGCCACTCTGGAGAAGTGTACGGTGTGTTCTGAAACATCTAAAAAACACAGCTTGGAGAGCATAGGGCACTTCCACTCATGGGCGTATAAATTGGGAAAACTAAAAATCAGCAAGACACAGGCACCCCAAAGTTTAGGGCTGCTCTGTTGACAAGAACCCCCACTTCATTACACCTTAAATATCCTAGGAAAGAGAAAAATGGATAAAGAAGTTGTGGTCCTCATGTACAATGGAATATCACTCAGCCATGAAATCAACGTCATAAGGCTAGCAGCAGCACGATGAATGGATTTAGGTACGACGATTCTAAGTGAAATAAGTCACACAGAAAAAGACACTTATCCTAAGATATCACTTCTAGAGGGAATGTAAAAACCGCTACACTTGAACTGAATTACAAAACAGAACAGAGTCACACGTTTAGAAAACACACTATGGCTGCTGAACGGGAAAGGTGAGGTGGGGTGATGCATAAAACAAGGGTTTCAAATTAGCTCCGATACCGTTCCATAAACCCAATATGTAAGAGACAAGACCTATTCCTTTTTCAGTGAACTGGACTCAACACCCCCTATTCACCGCACAAGAATATATCTGACTAGTAAGAATCTTCAAACCTATGTATTGATATCTCTCTGTAAGTGAGTCAAGGGGGTGTAAAGCGGCATAAACACAGCCGTGAAAAGCAGCTAAACCCCATTATAAAAATAAATTACTTTTCAAAACCCGTGAAACAAAGACAGTGAAAGAGAGAGAAATTCTTACAAAATTCGTTCAGGGGCTGTGATGCAACCTGGATTGACCATATCTAGACCCACAGCTGATTGAGACATAAGGGTGGACACTCTTGGGGCTGAGAGGTTCGGTGAGGTTGGGTGAGCCAACGCAGACCCTTTCAAGTAATACTGCATGGTACCCATCCCATGGGTCCCAAATCTCCAGGTTCAAGGGCATCTTCCTACGTCGAAAACAGGCATGAGAAACCCAGAAGATGGTACACCGTGTGATCGGGAAAGGTTTCTAAAACGCACCTCATTTCTCATCTCCTTTGCTCGGGTTCGCCATTCCAGCCGATTTACTAGCCATCTCCCTCCTTGGAGAATCAGCACCTTTACCCTCCTGTTCCGTACAGGTTGCAATTTGTCCTGAGGATGAACGGGAAGAGGGGGAACCAATGAGAGACTAGCTCCAGGGGTTGGGACAGGCACAGGTCACTCTATTTTCCCATCAGGAAGAAGAATTAAGCACAAGCTCAGCCTGCCCCCCAGAACCAGAAGAGGGCGTGAAGCAATACTGCGCTTTTGCGGCCAGCTCCCAAAAAAGCGAGTTGAAAAATGGAGCTCAGGGGCACTGCAACTCACAAATCTGCAGAGTTTTAAATGATACCTCTCGTCCACAAATATATTAAGGGAAGGCAACGAAGAGGCTTTGAAAGCAAGGCAGAATTGCAGGAAACAGATTTCAGGAGGTAGATTCTAATCGCCTTGAAAGCACATGAAAAGCGGCAAAACGTGGACAATGATGCCCTTGGCCAAAAAGGGCGTATGCGTTTTTTCCTGAATATATTCAGGAAAAAACGCATACGCCCTTTTTGGCCAACCAAGCAACCTGGAAAGGCCAATCAGCGCTCCAAAGAAGTCTCGCTTCCCAGCGGGCAAAAGGGCCATGCGGAAAAAAGTGTCCAAACCAGAAATGCAGGACCGGCCATGGAGAAATGGGAGCCTTGCTACGCTGATGGGTGGGATGTAAATTGCCAACAGCCACTCTGGAGAAGTGTACGGTGTGTTCTGAAACATCTAAAAAACACAGCTTGGAGAGCATAGGGCACTTCCACTCATGGGCGTATAAATTGGGAAAACTAAAAATCAGCAAGACACAGGCACCCCCAAAGTTTAGGGCTGCTCTGTTGACAAGAACCCCCACTTCATTACACCTTAAATATCCTAGGAAAGAGAAAAATGGATAAAGAAGTTGGGGTCCTCATGTACAATGGAATATCACTCAGCCATGAAATCAACGTCATAAGGCTAGTAGCAGCACGATGAGTGGATTTAGGTACGACGATTCTAAGTGAAATAAGTCACACAGAAAAAGACACTTATCATAAGATATCACTTCTAGAGGGAATGTAAAAACCGCTACACTTGAACTGAATTACAAAACAGAACAGAGTCACACATTTAGGAAACACACTACGGCTGCTGAACGGGAAAGGTGAGGTGGGGTGATGCATAAAACAAGGGTTTCAAATTAGCTCCGATACCGTTCCATAAACCCAATATGTAAGAGACAAGACCTATTCCTTTTTCAGTGAACTGGACTCAACACCCCCTATTCACCGCACAAGAATATATCTGACTAGTAAGAATCTTCAAACCTATGTATTGATATCTCTCTGTAAGTGAGTCAAGGGGGTGTAAAGCGGCATAAACACAGCCGTGAAAAGCAGCTAAACCCCATTATAAAAATAAATTACTTTTCAAAACCCGTGAAACAAAGACAGTGAAAGAGAGAGAAATTCTTACAAAATTCGTTCAGGGGCTGTGATGCAACCTGGATTGACCATATCTAGACCCACAGCTGATTGAGACATAAGGGTGGACACTCTTGGGGCTGAGAGGTTCGGTGAGGTTGGGTGAGCCAACGCAGACCCTTTCAAGTAATACTGCATGGTATCCATCCCATGGGTCCCAAATCTCCAGGTTCAAGGGCATCTTCCTACGTCGAAAACAGGCATGAGAAACCCAGAAGATGGTACACCGTGTGATCGGGAAAGGTTTCTAAAACGCACCTCATTTCTCATCTCCTTTGCTCGGGTTCGCCATTCCAGCCGATTTACTAGCCATCTCCCTCCTTGGAGAATCAGCACCTTTACCCTCCTGTTCCGTACAGGTTGCAATTTGTCCTGAGGATGAACGGGAAGAGGGGGAACCAATGAGAGACTAGCTCTAGGTGTTGGGACAGGCACAGGTCACTCTATTTTCCCATCAGGAAGAAGAATTAAGCACAAGCTCAGCCTGCCCCCCAGAACCAGAAGAGGGCCTGAAGCAATCCTGCGCTTTTGCGGCCAGCTCCCAAAAAAGCGAGTTGAAAAATGGAGCTCAGGGGCACTGCAATTCACAAACCTGCAGAGTTTTAAATGATACCTCTCGTCCACAAATATATTAAGGGAAGGCAACGAAGAGGCTTTGAAAGCAAGGCAGAATTGCAGGAAACAGATTTCAGGAGGTAGATTCGAATCGCCTTGAAAGCACATGAAAAGCGGCAAAACGTGGACAATGATGCCCTTGGCCAAAAAGGGCGTATGCGTTTTTTCCTGAATATATTCAGGAAAAAACGCATACGCCCTTTTTGGCCAACCAAGCAACCTGGAAAGGCCAATCAGCGCTCCAAAGAAGTCTCGCTTCCCAGCGGGCAAAAGGGCCATGCGGAAAAAAGTGTCCAAACCAGAAAGGCAGGACCGGCCATGGAGAAATGGGAGCCTTGCTACGCTGATGGGTGGGATGTAAATTGCCAACAGCCACTCTGGAGAAGTGTACGGTGTGTTCTGAAACATCTAAAAAACACAGCTTGGAGAGCATAGGGCACTTCCACTCATGGGCGTATAAATTGGGAAAACTAAAAATCAGCAAGACACAGGCACCCCAAAGTTTAGGGCTGCTCTGTTGACAAGAACCCCCACTTCATTACACCTTAAATATCCTAGGAAAGAGAAAAATGGATAAAGAAGTTGGGGTCCTCATGTACAATGGAATATCACTCAGCCATGAAATCAACGTCATAAGGCTAGTAGCAGCACGATGAGTGGATTTAGGTACGACGATTCTAAGTGAAATAAGTCACACAGAAAAAGACACTTATCATAAGATATCACTTCTAGAGGGAATGTAAAAACCGCTACACTTGAACTGAATTACAAAACAGAACAGAGTCACACGTTTAGGAAACACACTACGGCTGCTGAACGGGAAAGGTGAGGTGGGGTGATGCATAAAACAAGGGTTTCAAATTAGCTCCGATACCGTTCCATAAACCCAATATGTAAGAGACAAGACCTATTCCTTTTTCAGTGAACTGGACTCAACACCCCCTATTCACCGCACAAGAATATATCTGACTAGTAAGAATCTTCAAACCTATGTATTGATATCTCTCTGTAAGTGAGTCAAGGGGGTGTAAAGCGGCATAAACACAGCCGTGAAAAGCAGCTAAACCCCATTATAAAAATAAATTACTTTTCAAAACCCGTGAAACAAAGACAGTGAAAGAGAGAGAAATTCTTACAAAATTCGTTCAGGGGCTGTGATGCAACCTGGATTGACCATATCTAGACCCACAGCTGATTGAGACATAAGGGTGGACACTCTTGGGGCTGAGAGGTTCGGTGAGGTTGGGTGAGCCAACGCAGACCCTTTCAAGTAATACTGCATGGTACCCATCCCATGGGTCCCAAATCTCCAGGTTCAAGGGCATCTTCCTACGTCGAAAACAGGCATGAGAAACCCAGAAGATGGTACACCGTGTGATCGGGAAAGGTTTCTAAAACGCACCTCATTTCTCATCTCCTTTGCTCGGGTTCGCCATTCCAGCCGATTTACTAGCCATCTCCCTCCTTGGAGAATCAGCACCTTTACCCTCCTATTCCGTACAGGGTGCAATTTGTCCTGAGGATGAACGGGAAGAGGGGGAACCAATGAGAGACTAGCTCCAGGGGTTGGGACAGGCACAGGTCACTCTATTTTCCCATCAGGAAGAAGAATTAAGCACAAGCTCAGCCTGCCCCCCAGAACCAGAAGAGGGCCTGAAGCAATCCTGCGCTTTTGCGGCCAGCTCCCAAAAAAGCGAGTTGAAAAATGGAGCTCAGGGGCACTGCAATTCACAAACCTGCAGAGTTTTAAATGATACCTCTCGTCCACAAATATATTAAGGGAAGGCAACGAAGAGGCTTTGAAAGCAAGGCAGAATTGCAGGAAACAGATTTCAGGAGGTAGATTCGAATCGCCTTGAAAGCACATGAAAAGCGGCAAAACGTGGACAATGATGCCCTTGGCCAAAAAGGGCGTATGCGTTTTTTCCTGAATATATTCAGGAAAAAACGCATACGCCCTTTTTGGCCAACCAAGCAACCTGGAAAGGCCAATCAGCGCTCCAAAGAAGTCTAGCTTCCCAGCGGGCAAAAGGGCCATGCGGAAAAAAGTGTCCAAACCAGAAATGCAGGACCGGCCATGGAGAAATGGGAGCCTTGCTACGCTGATGGGTGGGATGTAAATTGCCAACAGCCACTCTGGAGAAGTGTACGGTGTGTTCTGAAACATCTAAAAAACACAGCTTGGAGAGCATAGGGCACTTCCACTCATGGGCATATAAATTGGGAAAACTAAAAATCAGCAAGACACAGGCACCCCAAAGTTTAGGGCTGCTCTGTTGACAAGAACCCCCACTTCATTACACCTTAAATATCCTAGGAAAGAGAAAAATGGATAAAGAAGTTGGGGTCCTCATGTACAATAGAATATCACTCAGCCATGAAATCAACGTCATAAGGCTAGTAGCAGCACGATGAGTGGATTTAGGTACGACGATTCTAAGTGAAATAAGTCACACAGAAAAAGACACTTATCATAAGATATCACTTCTAGAGGGAATGTAAAAACCGCTACACTTGAACTGAATTACAAAACAGAACAGAGTCACACGTTTAGGAAACACACTACGGCTGCTGAACGGGAAAGGTGAGGTGGGGTGATGCATAAAACAAGGGTTTCACATTAGCTCCGATACCGTTCCATAAACCCAATATGTAAGAGACAAGACCTATCCCTTTTTCAGTGAACTGGACTCAACACCCCCTATTCACCGCACAAGAATATATCTGACTAGTAAGAATCTTCAAACCTATGTATTGATATCTCTCTGTAAGTGAGTCAAGGGGGTGTAAAGCGGCATAAACACAGCCGTGAAAAGCAGCTAAACCCCATTATAAAAATAAATTACTTTTCAAAACCCGTGAAAGAAAGACAGTGAAAGAGAGAGAAATTCTTACAAAATTCGTTCAGGGGCTGTGATGCAACCTGGATTGACCATATCTAGACCCACAGCTGATTGAGACATAAGGGTGGACACTCTTGGGGCTGAGAGGTTCGGTGAGGTTGGGTGAGCCAACGCAGACCCTTTCAAGTAATACTGCATGGTACCCATCCCATGGGTCCCAAATCTCCAGGTTCAAGGGCATCTTCCTACGTCGAAAACAGGCATGAGAAACCCAGAAGATGGTACACCGTGTGATCGGGAAAGGTTTCTAAAACGCACCTCATTTCTCATCTCCTTTGCTCGGGTTCGCCATTCCAGCCGATTTACTAGCCATCTCCCTCCTTGGAGAATCAGCACCTTTACCCTCCTGTTCCGTACAGGTTGCAATTTGTCCTGAGGATCAACGGGAAGAGGGGGAACCAATGAGAGACTAGCTCTAGGTGTTGGGACAGGCACAGGTCACTCTATTTTCCCATCAGGAAGAAGAATTAAGCACAAGCTCAGCCTGCCCCCCAGAACCAGAAGAGGGCCTGAAGCAATCCTGCGCTTTTGCGGCCAGCTCCCAAAAAAGCGAGTTGAAAAATGGAGCTCAGGGGCACTGCAATTCACAAACCTGCAGAGTTTTAAATGATACCTCTCGTCCACAAATATATTAAGGGAAGGCAACGAAGAGGCTTTGAAAGCAAGGCAGAATTGCAGGAAACAGATTTCAGGAGGTAGATTCGAATCGCCTTGAAAGCACATGAAAAGCGGCAAAACGTGGACAATGATGCCCTTGGCCAAAAAGGGCGTATGCGTTTTTTCCTGAATATATTCAGGAAAAAACGCATACGCCCTTTTTGGCCAACCAAGCAACCTGGAAAGGCCAATCAGCGCTCCAAAGAAGTCTCGCTTCCCAGCGGGCAAAAGGGCCATGCGGAAAAAAGTGTCCAAACCAGAAAGGCAGGACCGGCCATGGAGAAATGGGAGCCTTGCTACGCTGATGGGTGGGATGTAAATTGCCAACAGCCACTCTGGAGAAGTGTACGGTGTGTTCTGAAACATCTAAAAAACACAGCTTGGAGAGCATAGGGCACTTCCACTCATGGGCGTATAAATTGGGAAAACTAAAAATCAGCAAGACACAGGCACCCCAAAGTTTAGGGCTGCTCTGTTGACAAGAACCCCCACTTCATTACACCTTAAATATCCTAGGAAAGAGAAAAATGGATAAAGAAGTTGGGGTCCTCATGTACAATGGAATATCACTCAGCCATGAAATCAACGTCATAAGGCTAGTAGCAGCACGATGAGTGGATTTAGGTACGACGATTCTAAGTGAAATAAGTCACACAGAAAAAGACACTTATCCTAAGATATCACTTCTAGAGGGAATGTAAAAACCGCTACACTTGAACTGAATTACAAAACAGAACAGAGTCACACGTTTAGGAAACACACTACGGCTGCTGAACGGGAAAGGTGAGGTGGGGTGATGCATAAAACAAGGGTTTCAAATTAGCTCCGATACCGTTCCATAAACCCAATATGTAAGAGACAAGACCTATTCCTTTTTCAGTGAACTGGACTCAACACCCCCTATTCACCGCACAAGAATATATCTGACTAGTAAGAATCTTCAAACCTATGTATTGATATCTCTCTGTAAGTGAGTCAAGGGGGTGTAAAGCGGCATAAACACAGCCGTGAAAAGCAGCTAAACCCCATTATAAAAATAAATTACTTTTCAAAACCCGTGAAACAAAGACAGTGAAAGAGAGAGAAATTCTTACAAAATTCGTTCAGGGGCTGTGATGCAACCTGGATTGACCATATCTAGACCCACAGCTGATTGAGACATAAGGGTGGACACTCTTGGGGCTGAGAGGTTCGGTGAGGTTGGGTGAGCCAACGCAGACCCTTTCAAGTAATACTGCATGGTACCCATCCCATGGGTCCCAAATCTCCAGGTTCAAGGGCATCTTCCTACGTCGAAAACAGGCATGAGAAACCCAGAAGATGGTACACCGTGTGATCGGGAAAGGTTTCTAAAACGCACCTCATTTCTCATCTCCTTTGCTCGGGTTCGCCATTCCAGCCGATTTACTAGCCATCTCCCTCCTTGGAGAATCAGCACCTTTACCCTCCTGTTCCGTACAGGTTGCAATTTGTCCCGAGGATGAACGGGAAGAGGGGGAACCAATGAGAGACTAGCTCTAGGTGTTGGGACAGGCACAGGTCACTCTATTTTCCCATCAGGAAGAAGAATTAAGCACAAGCTCAGCCTGCCCCCCAGAACCAGAAGAGGGCCTGAAGCAATCCTGCGCTTTTGCGGCCAGCTCCCAAAAAAGCGAGTTGAAAAATGGAGCTCAGGGGCACTGCAATTCACAAACCTGCAGAGTTTTAAATGATACCTCTCGTCCACAAATATATTAAGGGAAGGCAACGAAGAGGCTTTGAAAGCAAGGCAGAATTGCAGGAAAGAGATTTCAGGAGGTAGATTCGAATCGCCTTGAAAGCACATGAAAAGCGGCAAAACGTGGACAATGATGCCCTTGGCCAAAAAGGGCGTATGCGTTTTTTCCTGAATATATTCAGGAAAAAACGCATACGCCCTTTTTGGCCAACCAAGCAACCTGGAAAGGCCAATCAGCGCTCCAAAGAAGTCTCGCTTCCCAGTGGGCAAAAGGGCCATGCGGAAAAAAGTGTCCAAACCAGAAAGGCAGGACCGGCCATGGAGAAATGGGAGCCTTGCTACGCTGATGGGTGGGATGTAAATTGCCAACAGCCACTCTGGAGAAGTGTACGGTGTGTTCTGAAACATCTAAAAAACACAGCTTGGAGAGCATAGGGCACTTCCACTCATGGGCATATAAATTGGGAAAACTAAAAATCAGCAAGACACAGGCACCCCAAAGTTTAGGGCTGCTCTGTTGACAAGAACCCCCACGTCATTACACCTTAAATATCCTAGGAAAGAGAAAAATGGATAAAGAAGTTGGGGTCCTCATGTACAATGGAATATCACTCAGCCATGAAATCAACGTCATAAGGCTAGTAGCAGCACGATGAGTGGATTTAGGTACGACGATTCTAAGTGAAATAAGTCACACAGAAAAAGACACTTATCATAAGATATCACTTCTAGAGGGAATGTAAAAACCGCTACACTTGAACTGAATTACAAAACAGAACAGAGTCACACGTTTAGGAAACACACTACGGCTGCTGAACGGGAAAGGTGAGGTGGGGTGATGCATAAAACAAGGGTTTCAAATTAGCTCCGATACCGTTCCATAAACCCAATATGTAAGAGACAAGACCTATTCCTTTTTCAGTGAACTGGACTCAACACCCCCTATTCACCGCACAAGAATATATCTGACTAGTAAGAATCTTCAAACCTATGTATTGATATCTCTCTGTAAGTGAGTCAAGGGGGTGGAAAGCGGCATAAACACAGCCGTGAAAAGCAGCTAAACCCCATTATAAAAATAAATTACTTTTCAAAACCCGTGAAACAAAGGCAGTGAAAGAGAGAGAAATTCTTACAAAATTCGTTCAGGGGCTGTGATGCAACCTGGATTGACCATATCTAGACCCACAGCTGATTGAGACATAAGGGTGGACACTCTTGGGGCTGAGAGGTTCGGTGAGGTTGGGTGAGCCAACGCAGACCCTTTCAAGTAATACTGCATGGTACCCATCCCATGGGTCCCAAATCTCCAGGTTCAAGGGCATCTTCCTACGTCGAAAACAGGCATGAGAAACCCAGAAGATGGTACACCGTGTGATCGGGAAAGGTTTCTAAAACGCACCTCATTTCTCATCTCCTTTGCTCGGGTTCGCCATTCCAGCCGATTTACTAGCCATCTCCCTCCTTGGAGAATCAGCACCTTTACCCTCCTGTTCCGTACAGGTTGCAATTTGTCCCGAGGATGAACGGGAAGAGGGGGAACCAATGAGAGACTAGCTCTAGGTGTTGGGACAGGCACAGGTCACTCTATTTTCCCATCAGGAAGAAGAATTAAGCACAAGCTCAGCCTGCCCCCCAGAACCAGAAGAGGGCCTGAAGCAATCCTGCGCTTTTGCGGCCAGCTCCCAAAAAAGCGAGTTGAAAAATGGAGCTCAGGGGCACTGCAATTCACAAACCTGCAGAGTTTTAAATGATACCTCTCGTCCACAAATATATTAAGGGAAGGCAACGAAGAGGCTTTGAAAGCAAGGCAGAATTGCAGGAAAGAGATTTCAGGAGGTAGATTCGAATCGCCTTGAAAGCACATGAAAAGCGGCAAAACGTGGACAATGATGCCCTTGGCCAAAAAGGGCGTATGCGTTTTTTCCTGAATATATTCAGGAAAAAACGCATACGCCCTTTTTGGCCAACCAAGCAACCTGGAAAGGCCAATCAGCGCTCCAAAGAAGTCTCGCTTCCCAGTGGGCAAAAGGGCCATGCGGAAAAAAGTGTCCAAACCAGAAAGGCAGGACCGGCCATGGAGAAATGGGAGCCTTGCTACGCTGATGGGTGGGATGTAAATTGCCAACAGCCACTCTGGAGAAGTGTACGGTGTGTTCTGAAACATCTAAAAAACACAGCTTGGAGAGCATAGGGCACTTCCACTCATGGGCATATAAATTGGGAAAACTAAAAATCAGCAAGACACAGGCACCCCAAAGTTTAGGGCTGCTCTGTTGACAAGAACCCCCACGTCATTACACCTTAAATATCCTAGGAAAGAGAAAAATGGATAAAGAAGTTGGGGTCCTCATGTACAATGGAATATCACTCAGCCATGAAATCAACGTCATAAGGCTAGTAGCAGCACGATGAGTGGATTTAGGTACGACGATTCTAAGTGAAATAAGTCACACAGAAAAAGACACTTATCATAAGATATCACTTCTAGAGGGAATGTAAAAACCGCTACACTTGAACTGAATTACAAAACAGAACAGAGTCACACGTTTAGGAAACACACTACGGCTGCTGAACGGGAAAGGTGAGGTGGGGTGATGCATAAAACAAGGGTTTCAAATTAGCTCCGATACCGTTCCATAAACCCAATATGTAAGAGACAAGACCTATTCCTTTTTCAGTGAACTGGACTCAACACCCCCTATTCACCGCACAAGAATATATCTGACTAGTAAGAATCTTCAAACCTATGTATTGATATCTCTCTGTAAGTGAGTCAAGGGGGTGGAAAGCGGCATAAACACAGCCGTGAAAAGCAGCTAAACCCCATTATAAAAATAAATTACTTTTCAAAACCCGTGAAACAAAGGCAGTGAAAGAGAGAGAAATTCTTACAAAATTCGTTCAGGGGCTGTGATGCAACCTGGATTGACCATATCTAGACCCACAGCTGATTGAGACATAAGGGTGGACACTCTTGGGGCTGAGAGGTTCGGTGAGGTTGGGTGAGCCAACGCAGACCCTTTCAAGTAATACTGCATGGTACCCATCCCATGGGTCCCAAATCTCCAGGTTCAAGGGCATCTTCCTACGTCGAAAACAGGCATGAGAAACCCAGAAGATGGTACACCGTGTGATCGGGAAAGGTTTCTAAAACGCACCTCATTTCTCATCTCCTTTGCTCGGGTTCGCCATTCCAGCCGATTTACTAGCCATCTCCCTCCTTGGAGAATCAGCACCTTTAACCTCCTGTTCCGTACAGGTTGCAATTTGTCCTGAGGATGAACGGGAAGAGGGGGAACCAATGAGAGACTAGCTCTAGGTGTTGGGACAGGCACAGGTCACTCTATTTTCCCATCAGGAAGAAGAATTAAGCACAAGCTCAGCCTGCCCCCCAGAACCAGAAGAGGGCCTGAAGCAATCCTGCGCTTTTGCGGCCAGCTCCCAAAAAAGCGAGTTGAAAAATGGAGCTCAGGGGCACTGCAATTCACAAACCTGCAGAGTTTTAAATGATACCTCTCGTCCACAAATATATTAAGGGAAGGCAACGAAGAGGCTTTGAAAGCAAGGCAGAATTGCAGGAAACAGATTTCAGGAGGTAGATTCGAATCGCCTTGAAAGCACATGAAAAGCGGCAAAACGTGGACAATGATGCCCTTGGCCAAAAAGGGCGTATGCGTTTTTTCCTGAATATATTCAGGAAAAAACGCATACGCCCTTTTTGGCCAACCAAGCAACCTGGAAAGGCCAATCAGCGCTCCAAAGAAGTCTCGCTTCCCAGCGGGCAAAAGGGCCATGCGGAAAAAAGTGTCCAAACCAGAAATGCAGGACCGGCCATGGAGAAATGGGAGCCTTGCTACGCTGATGGGTGGGATGTAAATTGCCAACAGCCACTCTGGAGAAGTGTACGGTGTGTTCTGAAACATCTAAAAAACACAGCTTGGAGAGCATAGGGCACTTCCACTCATGGGCGTATAAATTGGGAAAACTAAAAATCAGCAAGACACAGGCACCCCAAAGTTTAGGGCTGCTCTGTTGACAAGAACCCCCACTTCATTACACCTTAAATATCCTAGGAAAGCGAAAAATGGAAAAGAAGTTGTGGTCCTCATGTACAATGGAATATCACTCAGCCATGAAATCAACGTCATAAGGCTAGTAGCAGCACGATGAGTGGATTTAGGTACGACGATTCTAAGTGAAATAAGTCACACAGAAAAAGACACTTATCATAAGATATCACTTCGAGAGGGAATGTAAAAACCGCTACACTTGAACTGAATTACAAAACAGAACAGAGTCACACGTTTAGGAAACACACTACGGCTGCTGAACGGGAAAGGTGAGGTGGGGTGATGCATAAAACAAGGGTTTCACATTAGCTCCGATACCGTTCCATAAACCCAATATGTAAGAGACAAGACCTATCCCTTTTTCAGTGAACTGGACTCAACACCCCCTATTCACCGCACAAGAATATATCTGACTAGTAAGAATCTTCAAACCTATGTATTGATATCTCTCTGTAAGTGAGTCAAGGGGGTGTAAAGCGGCATAAACACAGCCGTGAAAAGCAGCTAAACCCCATTATAAAAATAAATTAGTTTTCAAAACCCGTGAAACAAAGACAGTGAAAGAGAGAGAAATTCTTACAAAATTCGTTCAGGGGCTGTGATGCAACCTGGATTGACCATATCTAGACCCACAGCTGATTGAGACATAAGGGTGGACACTCTTGGGGCTGAGAGGTTCGGTGAGGTTGGGTGAGCCAATGCAGACCCTTTCAAGTAATACTGCATGGTACCCATCCCATGGGTCCCAAATCTCCAGGTTCAAGGGCATCTTCCTACGTCGAAAACAGGCATGAGAAACCCAGAAGATGGTACACCGTGTGATCGGGAAAGGTTTCTAAAACGCACCTCATTTCTCATCTCCTTTGCTCGGGTTCGCCATTCCAGCCGATTTACTAGCCATCTCCCTCCTTGGAGAATCAGCACCTTTAACCTCCTGTTCCGTACAGGTTGCAATTTGTCCTGAGGATGAACGGGAAGAGGGGGAACCAATGAGAGACTAGCTCTAGGTGTTGGGACAGGCACAGGTCACTCTATTTTCCCATCAGGAAGAAGAATTAAGCACAAGCTCAGCCTGCCCCCCAGAACCAGAAGAGGGCCTGAAGCAATCCTGCGCTTTTGCGGCCAGGTCCCAAAAAAGCGAGTTGAAAAATGGAGCTCAGGGGCACTGCAATTCACAAACCTGCAGAGTTTTAAATGATACCTCTCGTGCACAAATATATTAAGGGAAGGCAACGAAGAGGCTTTGAAAGCAAGGCAGAATTGCAGGAAACAGATTTCAGGAGGTAGATTCGAATCGCCTTGAAAGCACATGAAAAGCGGCAAAACGTGGACAATGATGCCCTTGGCCAAAAAGGGCGTAAGCGTTTTTTCCTGAATATATTCAGGAAAAAACGCATACGCCCTTTTTGGCCAACCAAGCAACCTGGAAAGGCCAATCAGCGCTCCAAAGAAGTCTCGCTTCCCAGCGGGCAAAAGGGCCATGCGGAAAAAAGTGTCCAAACCAGAAATGCAGGACCGGCCATGGAGAAATGGGAGCCTTGCTACGCTGATGGGTGGGATGTAAATTGCCAACAGCCACTCTGGAGAAGTGTACGGTGTGTTCGGAAACATCTAAAAAACACAGCTTGGAGAGCATAGGGCACTTCCACTCATGGGCGTATAAATTGGGAAAACTAAAAATCAGCAAGACACAGGCACCCCCAAAGTTTAGGGCTGCTCTGTTGACAAGAACCCCCACTTCATTACACCTTAAATATCCTAGGAAAGAGAAAAATGGATAAAGAAGTTGGGGTCCTCATGTACAATGGAATATCACTCAGCCATGAAATCAACGTCATAAGGCTAGTAGCAGCACGATGAGTGGATTTAGGTACGACGATTCTAAGTGAAATAAGTCACACAGAAAAAGACACTTATCATAAGATATCACTTCTAGAGGGAATGTAAAAACCGCTACACTTGAACTGAATTACAAAACAGAACAGAGTCACACGTTTAGGAAACACACTACGGCTGCTGAACGGGAAAGGTGAGGTGGGGTGATGCATAAAACAAGGGTTTCAAATTAGCTCCGATACCGTTCCATAAACCCAATATGTAAGAGACAAGACCTATCCCTTTTTCAGTGAACTGGAGTCAACACCCCCTATTCACCGCACAAGAATATATCTGACTAGTAAGAATCTTCAAACCTATGTATTGATATCTCTCTGTAAGTGAGTCAAGGGGGTGTAAAGCGGCATAAACACAGCCGTGAAAAGCAGCTAAACCCCATTATAAAAATAAATTACTTTTCAAAACCCGTGAAACAAAGACAGTGAAAGAGAGAGAAATTCTTACAAAATTCGTTCAGGGGCTGTGATGCAACCTGGATTGACCATATCTAGACCCACAGCTGATTGAGACATAAGGGTGGACACTCTTGGGGCTGAGAGGTTCGGTGAGGTTGGGTGAGCCAACGCAGACCCTTTCAAGTAATACTGCATGGTACCCATCCCATGGGTCCCAAATCTCCAGGTTCAAGGGCATCTTCCTACGTCGAAAACAGGCATGAGAAACCCAGAAGATGGTACACCGTGTGATCGGGAAAGGTTTCTAAAACGCACCTCATTTCTCATCTCCTTTGCTCGGGTTCGCCATTCCAGCCGATTTACTAGCCATCTCCCTCCTTGGAGAATCAGCACCTTTACCCTCCTGTTCCGTACAGGGTGCAATTTGTCCTGAGGATGAACGGGAAGAGGGGGAACCAATGAGAGACTAGCTCCAGGGGTTGGGACAGGCACAGGTCACTCTATTTTCCCATCAGGAAGAAGAATTAAGCACAAGCTCAGCCTGCCCCCCAGAACCAGAAGAGGGCCTGAAGCAATCCTGCGCTTTTGCGGCCAGCTCCCAAAAAAGCGAGTTGAAAAATGGAGCTCAGGGGCACTGCAATTCACAAACCTGCAGAGTTTTAAATGATACCTCTCGTCCACAAATATATTAAGGGAAGGCAACGAAGAGGCTTTGAAAGCAAGGCAGAATTGCAGGAAACAGATTTCAGGAGGTAGATTCGAATCGCCTTGAAAGCACATGAAAAGCGGCAAAACGTGGACAATGATGCCCTTGGCCAAAAAGGGCGTATGCGTTTTTTCCTGAATATATTCAGGAAAAAACGCATACGCCCTTTTTGGCGAACCAAGCAACCTGGAAAGGCCAATCAGCGCTCCAAAGAAGTCTCGCTTCCCAGCGGGCAAAAGGGCCATGCGGAAAATAGTGTCCAAACCAGAAATGCAGGACCGGCCATGGAGAAATGGGAGCCTTGCTACGCTGATGGGTGGGATGTAAATTGCCAACAGCCACTCTGGAGAAGTGTACGGTGTGTTCTGAAACATCTAAAAAACACAGCTTGGAGAGCATAGGGCACTTCCACTCATGGGCATATAAATTGGGAAAACTAAAAATCAGCAAGACACAGGCACCCCAAAGTTTAGGGCTGCTCTGTTGACAAGAACCCCCACTTCATTACACCTTAAATATCCTAGGAAAGAGAAAAATGGATAAAGAAGTTGGGGTCCTAATGTACAATGGAATATCACTCAGCCATGAAATCAACGTCATAAGGCTAGTAGCAGCACGATGAGTGGATTTAGGTACGACGATTCTAAGTGAAATAAGTCACACAGAAAAAGACACTTATCATAAGATATCACTTCTAGAGGGAATGTAAAAACCGCTACACTTGAACTGAATTACAAAACAGAACAGAGTCACACGTTTAGGAAACACACTATGGCTGCTGAACGGGAAAGGTGAGGTGGGGTGATGCATAAAACAAGGGTTTCAAATTAGCTCCGATACCGTTCCATAAACCCAATATGTAAGAGACAAGACCTATCCCTTTTTCAGTGAACTGGACTCAACACCCCCTATTCACCGCACAAGAATATATCTGACTAGTAAGAATCTTCAAACCTATGTATTGATATCTCTCTGTAAGTGAGTCAAGGGGGTGTAAAGCGGCATAAACACAGCCGTGAAAAGCAGCTAAACCCCATTATAAAAATAAATTACTTTTCAAAACCCGTGAAACAAAGACAGTGAAAGAGAGAGAAATTCTTACAAAATTCGTTCAGGGGCTGTGATGCAACCTGGATTGACCATATCTAGACCCACAGCTGATTGAGACATAAGGGTGGACACTCTTGGGGCTGAGAGGTTCGGTGAGGTTGGGTGAGCCAACGCAGACCCTTTCAAGTAATACTGCATGGTACCCATCCCATGGGTCCCAAATCTCCAGGTTCAAGGGCATCTTCCTACGTCGAAAACAGGCATGAGAAACCCAGAAGATGGTACACCGTGTGATCGGGAAAGGTTTCTAAAACGCACCTCATTTCTCATCTCCTTTGCTCGGGTTCGCCATTCCAGCCGATTTACTAGCCATCTCCCTCCTTGGAGAATCAGCACCTTTAACCTCCTGTTCCGTACAGGTTGCAATTTGTCCTGAGGATGAACTGGAAGAGGGGGAACCAATGAGAGACTAGCTCTAGGTGTTGGGACAGGCACAGGTCACTCTATTTTCCCATCAGGAAGAAGAATTAAGCACAAGCTCAGCCTGCCCCCCAGAACCAGAAGAGGGCCTGAAGCAATCCTGCGCTTTTGCGGCCAGCTCCCAAAAAAGCGAGTTGAAAAATGGAGCTCAGGGGCACTGCAATTCACAAACCTGCAGAGTTTTAAATGATACCTCTCGTGCACAAATATATTAAGGGAAGGCAACGAAGAGGCTTTGAAAGCAAGGCAGAATTGCAGGAAACAGATTTCAGGAGGTAGATTCGAATCGCCTTGAAAGCACATGAAAAGCGGCAAAACGTGGACAATGATGCCCTTGGCCAAAAAGGGCGTAAGCGTTTTTTCCTGAATATATTCAGGAAAAAACGCATACGCCCTTTTTGGCCAACCAAGCAACCTGGAAAGGCCAATCAGCGCTCCAAAGAAGTCTCGCTTCCCAGCGGGCAAAAGGGCCATGCGGAAAAAAGTGTCCAAACCAGAAATGCAGGACCGGCCATGGAGAAATGGGAGCCTTGCTACGCTGATGGGTGGGATGTAAATTGCCAACAGCCACTCTGGAGAAGTGTACGGTGTGTTCTGAAACATCTAAAAAACACAGCTTGGAGAGCATAGGGCACTTCCACTCATGGGCGTATAAATTGGGAAAACTAAAAATCAGCAAGACACAGGCACCCCAAAGTTTAGGGCTGCTCTGTTGACAAGAACCCCCACTTCATTACACCTTAAATATCCTAGGAAAGAGAAAAATGGATAAAGAAGTTGGGGTCCTCATGTACAATGGAATATCACTCAGCCATGAAATCAACGTCATAAGGCTAGTAGCAGCACGATGAGTGGATTTAGGTACGACGATTCTAAGTGAAATAAGTCACACAGAAAAAGACACTTATCATAAGATATCACTTCTAGAGGGAATGTAAAAACCGCTACACTTGAACTGAATTACAAAACAGAACAGAGTCACACGTTTAGGAAACACACTACGGCTGCTGAACGGGAAAGGTGAGGTGGGGTGATGCATAAAACAAGGGTTTCAAATTAGCTCCGATACCGTTCCATAAACCCAATATGTAAGAGACAAGACCTATCCCTTTTTCAGTGAACTGGACTCAACACCCCCTATTCACCGCACAAGAATATATCTGACTAGTAAGAATCTTCAAACCTATGTATTGATATCTCTCTGTAAGTGAGTCAAGGGAGTGTAAAGCGGCATAAACACAGCCGTGAAAAGCAGCTAAACCCCATTATAAAAATAAATTACTTTTCAAAACCCGTGAAACAAAGACAGTGAAAGAGAGAGAAATTCTTACAAAATTCGTTCAGGGGCTGTGATGCAACCTGGATTGACCATATCTAGACCCACAGCTGATTGAGACATAAGGGTGGACACTCTTGGGGCTGAGAGGTTCGGTGAGGTTGGGTGAGCCAACGCAGACCCTTTCAAGTAATACTGCATGGTACCCATCCCATGGGTCCCAAATCTCCAGGTTCAAGGGCATCTTCCTACGTCGAAAACAGGCATGAGAAACCCAGAAGATGGTACACCGTGTGATCGGGAAAGGTTTCTAAAACGCACCTCATTTCTCATCTCCTTTGCTCGGGTTCGCCATTCCAGCCGATTTACTAGCCATCTCCCTCCTTGGAGAATCAGCACCTTTACCCTCCTGTTCCGTACAGGTTGCAATTTGTCCTGAGGATGAACGGGAAGAGGGGGAACCAATGAGAGACTAGCTCCAGGGGTTGGGACAGGCACAGGTCACTCTATTTTCCCATCAGGAAGAAGAATTAAGCACAAGCTCAGCCTGCCCCCCAGAACCAGAAGAGGGCCTGAAGCAATCCTGCGCTTTTGCGGCCAGCTCCCAAAAAAGCGAGTTGAAAAATGGAGCTCAGGGGCACTGCAATTCACAAACCTGCAGAGTTTTAAATGATACCTCTCGTCCACAAATATATTAAGGGAAGGCAACGAAGAGGCTTTGAAAGCAAGGCAGAATTGCAGGAAACAGATTTCAGGAGGTAGATTCGAATCGCCTTGAAAGCACATGAAAAGCGGCAAAACGTGGACAATGATGCCCTTGGCCAAGAAGGGCGTATGCGTTTTTTCCTGAATATATTCAGGAAAAAACGCATACGCCCTTTTTGGCCAACCAAGCAACCTGGAAAGGCCAATCAGCGCTCCAAAGAAGTCTCGCTTCCCAGCGGGCAAAAGGGCCATGCGGAAAAAAGTGTCCAAACCAGAAATGCAGGACCGGCCATGGAGAAATGGGAGCCTTGCTACGCTGATGGGTGGGATGTAAATTGCCAACAGCCACTCTGGAGAAGTGTACGGTGTGTTCTGAAACATCTAAAAAACACAGCTTGGAGAGCATAGGGCACTTCCACTCATGGGCGTATAAATTGGGAAAACTAAAAATCAGCAAGACACAGGCACCCCAAAGTTTAGGGCTGCTCTGTTGACAAGAACCCCCACTTCATTACAACTTAAATATCCTAGGAAAGAGAAAAATGGTTAAAGAAGTTGGGGTCCTCATGTACAATGGAATATCACTCAGCCATGAAATCAACGTCATAAGGCTAGTAGCAGCACGATGAGTGGATTTAGGTACGACGATTCTAAGTGAAATAAGTCACACAGAAAAAGACACTTATCATAAGATATCACTTCGAGAGGGAATGTAAAAACCGCTACACTTGAACTGAATTACAAAACAGAACAGAGTCACACGTTTAGGAAACACACTATGGCTGCTGAACGGGAAAGGTGAGGTGGGGTGATGCATAAAACAAGGGTTTCAAATTAGCTCCGATACCGTTCCATAAACCCAATATGTAAGAGACAAGACCTATCCCTTTTTCAGTGAACTGGACTCAACACCCCCTATTCACCGCACAAGAATATATCTGACTAGTAAGAATCTTCAAACCTATGTATTGATATCTCTCTGTAAGTGAGTCAAGGGGGTGTAAAGCGGCATAAACACAGCCGTGAAAAGCAGCTAAACCCCATTATAAAAATAAATTACTTTTCAAAACCCGTGAAACAAAGACAGTGAAAGAGAGAGAAATTCTTACAAAATTCGTTCAGGGGCTGTGATGCAACCTGGATTGACCATATCTAGACCCACAGCTGATTGAGACATAAGGGTGGACACTCTTGGGGCTGAGAGGTTCGGTGAGGTTGGGTGAGCCAACGCAGACCCTTTCAAGTAATACTGCATGGTACCCATCCCATGGGTCCCAAATCTCCAGGTTCAAGGGCATCTTCCTACGTCGAAAACAGGCATGAGAAACCCAGAAGATGGTACACCGTGTGATCGGGAAAGGTTTCTAAAACGCACCTCATTTCTCATCTCCTTTGCTCGGGTTCGCCATTCCAGCCGATTTACTAGCCATCTCCCTCCTTGGAGAATCAGCACCTTTAACCTCCTGTTCCGTACAGGTTGCAATTTGTCCTGAGGATGAACGGGAAGAGGGGGAACCAATGAGAGACTAGCTCTAGGTGTTGGGACAGGCACAGGTCACTCTATTTTCCCATCAGGAAGAAGAATTAAGCACAAGCTCAGCCTGCCCCCCAGAACCAGAAGAGGGCCTGAAGCAATCCTGCGCTTTTGCGGCCAGGTCCCAAAAAAGCGAGTTGAAAAATGGAGCTCAGGGGCACTGCAATTCACAAACCTGCAGAGTTTTAAATGATACCTCTCGTGCACAAATATATTAAGGGAAGGCAACGAAGAGGCTTTGAAAGCAAGGCAGAATTGCAGGAAACAGATTTCAGGAGGTAGATTCGAATCGCCTTGAAAGCACATGAAAAGCGGCAAAACGTGGACAATGATGCCCTTGGCCAAAAAGGGCGTAAGCGTTTTTTCCTGAATATATTAAGGAAAAAACGCATACGCCCTTTTTGGCCAACCAAGCAACCTGGAAAGGCCAATCAGCGCTCCAAAGAAGTCTCGCTTCCCAGCGGGCAAAAGGGCCATGCGGAAAAAAGTGTCCAAACCAGAAATGCAGGACCGGCCATGGAGAAATGGGAGCCTTGCTACGCTGATGGGTGGGATGTAAATTGCCAACAGCCACTCTGGAGAAGTGTACGGTGTGTTCTGAAACATCTAAAAAACACAGCTTGGAGAGCATAGGGCACTTCCACTCATGGGCGTATAAATTGGGAAAACTAAAAATCAGCAAGACACAGGCACCCCAAAGTTTAGGGCTGCTCTGTTGACAAGAACCCCCACTTCATTACACCTTAAATATCCTAGGAAAGAGAAAAATGGATAAAGAAGTTGGGGTCCTCATGTACAATGGAATATCACTCAGCCATGAAATCAACGTCATAAGGCTAGTAGCAGCACGATGAGTGGATTTAGGTACGACGATTCTAAGTGAAATAAGTCACACAGAAAAAGACACTTATCATAAGATATCACTTCTAGAGGGAATGTAAAAACCGCTACACTTGAACTGAATTACAAAACAGAACAGAGTCACACGTTTAGGAAACACACTACGGCTGCTGAACGGGAAAGGTGAGGTGGGGTGATGCATAAAACAAGGGTTTCAAATTAGCTCCGATACCGTTCCATAAACCCAATATGTAAGAGACAAGACCTATCCCTTTTTCAGTGAACTGGACTCAACACCCCCTATTCACCGCACAAGAATATATCTGACTAGTAAGAATCTTCAAACCTATGTATTGATATCTCTCTGTAAGTGAGTCAAGGGAGTGTAAAGCGGCATAAACACAGCCGTGAAAAGCAGCTAAACCCCATTATAAAAATAAATTACTTTTCAAAACCCGTGAAACAAAGACAGTGAAAGAGAGAGAAATTCTTACAAAATTCGTTCAGGGGCTGTGATGCAACCTGGATTGACCATATCTAGACCCACAGCTGATTGAGACATAAGGGTGGACACTCTTGGGGCTGAGAGGTTCGGTGAGGTTGGGTGAGCCAACGCAGACCCTTTCAAGTAATACTGCATGGTACCCATCCCATGGGTCCCAAATCTCCAGGTTCAAGGGCATCTTCCTACGTCGAAAACAGGCATGAGAAACCCAGAAGATGGTACACCGTGTGATCGGGAAAGGTTTCTAAAACGCACCTCATTTCTCATCTCCTTTGCTCGGGTTCGCCATTCCAGCCGATTTACTAGCCATCTCCCTCCTTGGAGAATCAGCACCTTTACCCTCCTGTTCCGTACAGGTTGCAATTTGTCCTGAGGATGAACGGGAAGAGGGGGAACCAATGAGAGACTAGCTCCAGGGGTTGGGACAGGCACAGGTCACTCTATTTTCCCATCAGGAAGAAGAATTAAGCACAAGCTCAGCCTGCCCCCCAGAACCAGAAGAGGGCCTGAAGCAATCCTGCGCTTTTGCGGCCAGCTCCCAAAAAAGCGAGTTGAAAAATGGAGCTCAGGGGCACTGCAATTCACAAACCTGCAGAGTTTTAAATGATACCTCTCGTCCACAAATATATTAAGGGAAGGCAACGAAGAGGCTTTGAAAGCAAGGCAGAATTGCAGGAAACAGATTTCAGGAGGTAGATTCGAATCGCCTTGAAAGCACATGAAAAGCGGCAAAACGTGGACAATGATGCCCTTGGCCAAGAAGGGCATATGCGTTTTTTCCTGAATATATTCAGGAAAAAACGCATACGCCCTTTTTGGCCAACCAAGCAACCTGGAAAGGCCAATCAGCGCTCCAAAGAAGTCTCGCTTCCCAGCGGGCAAAAGGGCCATGCGGAAAAAAGTGTCCAAACCAGAAATGCAGGACCGGCCATGGAGAAATGGGAGCCTTGCTACGCTGATGGGTGGGATGTAAATTGCCAACAGCCACTCTGGAGAAGTGTACGGTGTGTTCTGAAACATCTAAAAAACACAGCTTGGAGAGCATAGGGCACTTCCACTCATGGGCGTATAAATTGGGAAAACTAAAAATCAGCAAGACACAGGCACCCCAAAGTTTAGGGCTGCTCTGTTGACAAGAACCCCCACTTCATTACACCTTAAATATCCTAGGAAAGAGAAAAATGGTTAAAGAAGTTGGGGTCCTCATGTACAATGGAATATCACTCAGCCATGAAATCAACGTCATAAGGCTAGTAGCAGCACGATGAGTGGATTTAGGTACGACGATTCTAAGTGAAATAAGTCACACAGAAAAAGACACTTATCATAAGATATCACTTCGAGAGGGAATGTAAAAACCGCTACACTTGAACTGAATTACAAAACAGAACAGAGTCACACGTTTAGGAAACACACTATGGCTGCTGAACGGGAAAGGTGAGGTGGGGTGATGCATAAAACAAGGGTTTCAAATTAGCTCCGATACCGTTCCATAAACCCAATATGTAAGAGACAAGACCTATCCCTTTTTCAGTGAACTGGACTCAACACCCCCTATTCACCGCACAAGAATATATCTGACTAGTAAGAATCTTCAAACCTATGTATTGATATCTCTCTGTAAGTGAGTCAAGGGGGTGTAAAGCGGCATAAACACAGCCGTGAAAAGCAGCTAAACCCCATTATAAAAATAAATTACTTTTCAAAACCCGTGAAACAAAGACAGTGAAAGAGAGAGAAATTCTTACAAAATTCGTTCAGGGGCTGTGATGCAACCTGGATTGACCATATCTAGACCCACAGCTGATTGAGACATAAGGGTGGACACTCTTGGGGCTGAGAGGTTCGGTGAGGTTGGGTGAGCCAACGCAGACCCTTTCAAGTAATACTGCATGGTACCCATCCCATGGGTCCCAAATCTCCAGGTTCAAGGGCATCTTCCTACGTCGAAAACAGGCATGAGAAACCCAGAAGATGGTACACCGTGTGATCGGGAAAGGTTTCTAAAACGCACCTCATTTCTCATCTCCTTTGCTCGGGTTCGCCATTCCAGCCGATTTACTAGCCATCTCCCTCCTTGGAGAATCAGCACCTTTAACCTCCTGTTCCGTACAGGTTGCAATTTGTCCTGAGGATGAACGGGAAGAGGGGGAACCAATGAGAGACTAGCTCTAGGTGTTGGGACAGGCACAGGTCACTCTATTTTCCCATCAGGAAGAAGAATTAAGCACAAGCTCAGCCTGCCCCCCAGAACCAGAAGAGGGCCTGAAGCAATCCTGCGCTTTTGCGGCCAGGTCCCAAAAAAGCGAGTTGAAAAATGGAGCTCAGGGGCACTGCAATTCACAAACCTGCAGAGTTTTAAATGATACCTCTCGTGCACAAATATATTAAGGGAAGGCAACGAAGAGGCTTTGAAAGCAAGGCAGAATTGCAGGAAACAGATTTCAGGAGGTAGATTCGAATCGCCTTGAAAGCACATGAAAAGCGGCAAAACGTGGACAATGATGCCCTTGGCCAAAAAGGGCGTAAGCGTTTTTTCCTGAATATATTCAGGAAAAAACGCATACGCCCTTTTTGGCCAACCAAGCAACCTGGAAAGGCCAATCAGCGCTCCAAAGAAGTCTCGCTTCCCAGCGGGCAAAAGGGCCATGCGGAAAAAAGTGTCCAAACCAGAAATGCAGGACCGGCCATGGAGAAATGGGAGCCTTGCTACGCTGATGGGTGGGATGTAAATTGCCAACAGCCACTCGGGAGAAGTGTACGGTGTGTTCTGAAACATCTAAAAAACACAGCTTGGAGAGCATAGGGCACTTCCACTCATGGGCGTATAAATTGGGAAAACTAAAAATCAGCAAGACACAGGCACCCCAAAGTTTAGGGCTGCTCTGTTGACAAGAACCCCCACTTCATTACACCTTAAATATCCTAGGAAAGAGAAAAATGGATAAAGAAGTTGGGGTCCTCATGTACAATGGAATATCACTCAGCCATGAAATCCACGTCATAAGGCTAGTAGCAGCACGATGATTGGATTTAGGTACGACGATTCTAAGTGAAATAAGTCACACAGAAAAAGACACTTATCATAAGATATCACTTCTAGAGGGAATGTAAAAACCGCTACACTTGAACTGAATTACAAAACAGAACAGAGTCACACGTTTAGGAAACACACTACGGCTGCTGAACGGGAAAGGTGAGGTGGGGTGATGCATAAAACAAGGGTTTCAAATTAGCTCCGATACCGTTCCATAAACCCAATATGTAAGAGACAAGACCTATCCCTTTTTCAGTGAACTGGACTCAACACCCCCTATTCACCGCACAAGAATATATCTGACTAGTAAGAATCTTCAAACCTATGTATTGATATCTCTCTGTAAGTGAGTCAAGGGGGTGTAAAGCGGCATAAACACAGCCGTGAAAAGCAGCTAAACCCCATTATAAAAATAAATTACTTTTCAAAACCCGTGAAACAAAGACAGTGAAAGAGAGAGAAATTCTTACAAAATTCGTTCAGGGGCTGTGATGCAACCTGGATTGACCATATCTAGACCCACAGCTGATTGAGACATAAGGGTGGACACTCTTGGGGCTGAGAGGTTCGGTGAGGTTGGGTGAGCCAACGCAGACCCTTTCAAGTAATACTGCATGGTACCCATCCCATGGGTCCCAAATCTCCAGGTTCAAGGGCATCTTCCTACGTCGAAAACAGGCATGAGAAACCCAGAAGATGGTACACCGTGTGATCGGGAAAGGTTTCTAAAACGCACCTCATTTCTCATCTCCTTTGCTCGGGTTCGCCATTCCAGCCGATTTACTAGCCATCTCCCTCCTTGGAGAATCAGCACCTTTAACCTCCTGTTCCGTACAGGTTGCAATTTGTCCTGAGGATGAACGGGAAGAGGGGGAACCAATGAGAGACTAGCTCTAGGTGTTGGGACAGGCACAGGTCACTCTATTTTCCCATCAGGAAGAAGAATTAAGCACAAGCTCAGCCTGCCCCCCAGAACCAGAAGAGGGCCTGAAGCAATCCTGCGCTTTTGCGGCCAGGTCCCAAAAAAGCGAGTTGAAAAATGGAGCTCAGGGGCACTGCAATTCACAAACCTGCAGAGTTTTAAATGATACCTCTCGTGCACAAATATATTAAGGGAAGGCAACGAAGAGGCTTTGAAAGCAAGGCAGAATTGCAGGAAACAGATTTCAGGAGGTAGATTCGAATCGCCTTGAAAGCACATGAAAAGCGGCAAAACGTGGACAATGATGCCCTTGGCCAAAAAGGGCGTAAGCGTTTTTTCCTGAATATATTCAGGAAAAAACGCATACGCCCTTTTTGGTCAACCAAGCAACCTGGAAAGGCCAATCAGCGCTCCAAAGAAGTCTCGCTTCCCAGCGGGCAAAAGGGCCATGCGGAAAAAAGTGTCCAAACCAGAAATGCAGGACCGGCCATGGAGAAATGGGAGCCTTGCTACGCTGATGGGTGGGATGTAAATTGCCAACAGCCACTCTGGAGAAGTGTACGGTGTGTTCTGAAACATCTAAAAAACACAGCTTGGAGAGCATAGGGCACTTCCACTCATGGGCGTATAAATTGGGAAAACTAAAAATCAGCAAGACACAGGCACCCCAAAGTTTAGGGCTGCTCTGTTGACAAGAACCCCCACTTCATTACACCTTAAATATCCTAGGAAAGAGAAAAATGGATAAAGAAGTTGGGGTCCTCATGTACAATGGAATATCACTCAGCCATGAAATCAACGTCATAAGGCTAGTAGCAGCACGATGAGTGGATTTAGGTACGACGATTCTAAGTGAAATAAGTCACACAGAAAAAGACACTTATCATAAGATATCACTTCTAGAGGGAATGTAAAAACCGCTACACTTGAACTGAATTACAAAACAGAACAGAGTCACACGTTTAGGAAACACACTACGGCTGCTGAACGGGAAAGGTGAGGTGGGGTGATGCATAAAACAAGGGTTTCAAATTAGCTCCGATACCGTTCCATAAACCCAATATGTAAGAGAAAAGACCTATCCCTTTTTCAGTGAACTGGACTCAACACCCCCTATTCACCGCACAAGAATATATCTGACTAGTAAGAATCTTCAAACCTATGTATTGATATCTCTCTGTAAGTGAGTCAAGGGAGTGTAAAGCGGCATAAACACAGCCGTGAAAAGCAGCTAAACCCCATTATAAAAATAAATTACTTTTCAAAACCCGTGAAACAAAGACAGTGAAAGAGAGAGAAATTCTTACAAAATTCTTTCAGGGTCTGTGATGCAACCTGGATTGACCATATCTAGACCCACAGCTGATTGAGACATAAGGGTGGACACTCTTGGGGCTGAGAGGTTCGGTGAGGTTGGGTGAGCCAACGCAGACCCTTTCAAGTAATACTGCATGGTACCCATCCCATGGGTCCCAAATCTCCAGGTTCAAGGGCATCTTCCTACGTCGAAAACAGGCATGAGAAACCCAGAAGATGGTACACCGTGTGATCGGGAAAGGTTTCTAAAACGCACCTCATTTCTCATCTCCTTTGCTCGGGTTCGCCATTCCAGCCGATTTACTAGCCATCTCCCTCCTTGGAGAATCAGCACCTTTACCCTCCTGTTCCGTACAGGTTGCAATTTGTCCTGAGGATGAACGGGAAGAGGGGGAACCAATGAGAGACTAGCTCCAGGGGTTGGGACAGGCACAGGTCACTCTATTTTCCCATCAGGAAGAAGAATTAAGCACAAGCTCAGCCTGCCCCCCAGAACCAGAAGAGGGCCTGAAGCAATCCTGCGCTTTTGCGGCCAGCTCCCAAAAAAGCGAGTTGAAAAATGGAGCTCAGGGGCACTGCAATTCACAAACCTGCAGAGTTTTAAATGATACCTCTCGTCCACAAATATATTAAGGGAAGGCAACGAAGAGGCTTTGAAAGCAAGGCAGAATTGCAGGAAACAGATTTCAGGAGGTAGATTCGAATCGCCTTGAAAGCACATGAAAAGCGGCAAAACGTGGACAATGATGCCCTTGGCCAAGAAGGGCATATGCGTTTTTTCCTGAATATATTCAGGAAAAAACGCATACGCCCTTTTTGGCCAACCAAGCAACCTGGAAAGGCCAATCAGCGCTCCAAAGAAGTCTCGCTTCCCAGCGGGCAAAAGGGCCATGCGGAAAAAAGTGTCCAAACCAGAAATGCAGGACCGGCCATGGAGAAATGGGAGCCTTGCTACGCTGATGGGTGGGATGTAAATTGCCAACAGCCACTCTGGAGAAGTGTACGGTGTGTTCTGAAACATCTAAAAAACACAGCTTGGAGAGCATAGGGCACTTCCACTCATGGGCGTATAAATTGGGAAAACTAAAAATCAGCAAGACACAGGCACCCCAAAGTTTAGGGCTGCTCTGTTGACAAGAACCCCCACTTCATTACACCTTAAATATCCTAGGAAAGAGAAAAATGGTTAAAGAAGTTGGGGTCCTCATGTACAATGGAATATCACTCAGCCATGAAATCAACGTCATAAGGCTAGTAGCAGCACGATGAGTGGATTTAGGTACGACGATTCTAAGTGAAATAAGTCACACAGAAAAAGACACTTATCATAAGATATCACTTCGAGAGGGAATGTAAAAACCGCTACACTTGAACTGAATTACAAAACAGAACAGAGTCACACGTTTAGGAAACACACTATGGCTGCTGAACGGGAAAGGTGAGGTGGGGTGATGCATAAAACAAGGGTTTCAAATTAGCTCCGATACCGTTCCATAAACCCAATATGTAAGAGACAAGACCTATCCCTTTTTCAGTGAACTGGACTCAACACCCCCTATTCACCGCACAAGAATATATCTGACTAGTAAGAATCTTCAAACCTATGTATTGATATCTCTCTGTAAGTGAGTCAAGGGGGTGTAAAGCGGCATAAACACAGCCGTGAAAAGCAGCTAAACCCCATTATAAAAATAAATTACTTTTCAAAACCCGTGAAACAAAGACAGTGAAAGAGAGAGAAATTCTTACAAAATTCGTTCAGGGGCTGT
Organism: Balaenoptera acutorostrata; assembly: GCF_949987535.1. Classification (NCBI taxonomy): domain Eukaryota; kingdom Metazoa; phylum Chordata; class Mammalia; order Artiodactyla; family Balaenopteridae; genus Balaenoptera; species Balaenoptera acutorostrata. The sequence goes on from NW_026646452.1 coordinate 54,636, forward strand.
GATGCAACCTGGATTGACCATATCTAGACCCACAGCTGATTGAGACATAAGGGTGGACACTCTTGGGGCTGAGAGGTTCGGTGAGGTTGGGTGAGCCAACGCAGACCCTTTCAAGTAATACTGCATGGTACCCATCCCATGGGTCCCAAATCTCCAGGTTCAAGGGCATCTTCCTACGTCGAAAACAGGCATGAGAAACCCAGAAGATGGTACACCGTGTGATCGGGAAAGGTTTCTAAAACGCACCTCATTTCTCATCTCCTTTGCTCGGGTTCGCCATTCCAGCCGATTTACTAGCCATCTCCCTCCTTGGAGAATCAGCACCTTTAACCTCCTGTTCCGTACAGGTTGCAATTTGTCCTGAGGATGAACGGGAAGAGGGGGAACCAATGAGAGACTAGCTCTAGGTGTTGGGACAGGCACAGGTCACTCTATTTTCCCATCAGGAAGAAGAATTAAGCACAAGCTCAGCCTGCCCCCCAGAACCAGAAGAGGGCCTGAAGCAATCCTGCGCTTTTGCGGCCAGGTCCCAAAAAAGCGAGTTGAAAAATGGAGCTCAGGGGCACTGCAATTCACAAACCTGCAGAGTTTTAAATGATACCTCTCGTGCACAAATATATTAAGGGAAGGCAACGAAGAGGCTTTGAAAGCAAGGCAGAATTGCAGGAAACAGATTTCAGGAGGTAGATTCGAATCGCCTTGAAAGCACATGAAAAGCGGCAAAACGTGGACAATGATGCCCTTGGCCAAAAAGGGCGTAAGCGTTTTTTCCTGAATATATTCAGGAAAAAACGCATACGCCCTTTTTGGCCAACCAAGCAACCTGGAAAGGCCAATCAGCGCTCCAAAGAAGTCTCGCTTCCCAGCGGGCAAAAGGGCCATGCGGAAAAAAGTGTCCAAACCAGAAATGCAGGACCGGCCATGGAGAAATGGGAGCCTTGCTACGCTGATGGGTGGGATGTAAATTGCCAACAGCCACTCTGGAGAAGTGTACGGTGTGTTCTGAAACATCTAAAAAACACAGCTTGGAGAGCATAGGGCACTTCCACTCATGGGCGTATAAATTGGGAAAACTAAAAATCAGCAAGACACAGGCACCCCAAAGTTTAGGGCTGCTCTGTTGACAAGAACCCCCACTTCATTACACCTTAAATACCCTAGGAAAGAGAAAAATGGATAAAGAAGTTGGGGTCCTCATGTACAATGGAATATCACTCAGCCATGAAATCCACGTCATAAGGCTAGTAGCAGCACGATGATTGGATTTAGGTACGACGATTCTAAGTGAAATAAGTCACACAGAAAAAGACACTTATCATAAGATATCACTTCTAGAGGGAATGTAAAAACCGCTACACTTGAACTGAATTACAAAACAGAACAGAGTCACACGTTTAGGAAACACACTACGGCTGCTGAACGGGAAAGGTGAGGTGGGGTGATGCATAAAACAAGGGTTTCAAATTAGCTCCGATACCGTTCCATAAACCCAATATGTAAGAGACAAGACCTATCCCTTTTTCAGTGAACTGGACTCAACACCCCCTATTCACCGCACAAGAATATATCTGACTAGTAAGAATCTTCAAACCTATGTATTGATATCTCTCTGTAAGTGAGTCAAGGGAGTGTAAAGCGGCATAAACACAGCCGTGAAAAGCAGCTAAACCCCATTATAAAAATAAATTACTTTTCAAAACCCGTGAAACAAAGACAGTGAAAGAGAGAGAAATTCTTACAAAATTCGTTCAGGGGCTGTGATGCAACCTGGATTGACCATATCTAGACCCACAGCTGATTGAGACATAAGGGTGGACACTCTTGGGGCTGAGAGGTTCGGTGAGGTTGGGTGAGCCAACGCAGACCCTTTCAAGTAATACTGCATGGTACCCATCCCATGGGTCCCAAATCTCCAGGTTCAAGGGCATCTTCCTACGTCGAAAACAGGCATGAGAAACCCAGAAGATGGTACACCGTGTGATCGGGAAAGGTTTCTAAAACGCACCTCATTTCTCATCTCCTTTGCTCGGGTTCGCCATTCCAGCCGATTTACTAGCCATCTCCCTCCTTGGAGAATCAGCACCTTTACCCTCCTGTTCCGTACAGGTTGCAATTTGTCCTGAGGATGAACGGGAAGAGGGGGAACCAATGAGAGACTAGCTCCAGGGGTTGGGACAGGCACAGGTCACTCTATTTTCCCATCAGGAAGAAGAATTAAGCACAAGCTCAGCCTGCCCCCCAGAACCAGAAGAGGGCCTGAAGCAATCCTGCGCTTTTGCGGCCAGCTCCCAAAAAAGCGAGTTGAAAAATGGAGCTCAGGGGCACTGCAATTCACAAACCTGCAGAGTTTTAAATGATACCTCTCGTCCACAAATATATTAAGGGAAGGCAACGAAGAGGCTTTGAAAGCAAGGCAGAATTGCAGGAAACAGATTTCAGGAGGTAGATTCGAATCGCCTTGAAAGCACATGAAAAGCGGCAAAACGTGGACAATGATGCCCTTGGCCAAGAAGGGCGTATGCGTTTTTTCCTGAATATATTCAGGAAAAAACGCATACGCCCTTTTTGGCCAACCAAGCAACCTGGAAAGGCCAATCAGCGCTCCAAAGAAGTCTCGCTTCCCAGCGGGCAAAAGGGCCATGCGGAAAAAAGTGTCCAAACCAGAAATGCAGGACCGGCCATGGAGAAATGGGAGCCTTGCTACGCTGATGGGTGGGATGTAAATTGCCAACAGCCACTCTGGAGAAGTGTACGGTGTGTTCTGAAACATCTAAAAAACACAGCTTGGAGAGCATAGGGCACTTCCACTCATGGGCGTATAAATTGGGAAAACTAAAAATCAGCAAGACACAGGCACCCCAAAGTTTAGGGCTGCTCTGTTGACAAGAACCCCCACTTCATTACACCTTAAATATCCTAGGAAAGAGAAAAATGGATAAAGAAGTTGGGGTCCTCATATACAATGGAATATCACTCAGCCATGAAATCAACGTCATAAGGCTAGTAGCAGCACGATGAGTGGATTTAGGTACGACGATTCTAAATGAAATAAGTCACACAGAAAAAGACATTTATCATAAGATATCACTTCTAGAGGGAATGTAAAAACCGCTACACTTGAACTGAATTACAAAACAGAACAGAGTCACACGTTTAGGAAACACACTACGGCTGCTGAACGGGAAAGGTGAGGTGGGGTGATGCATAAAACAAGGGTTTCAAATTAGCTCAGATACCGTTCCATAAACCCAATATGTAATAGACAAGACCTACTCCTTGCTCAGTGAACTGGACTCAACATCCCCTATTCACCACACAAGAATATATCTGACTAGTAAGAATCTTCAAACCTATGTATTGATATCTCTCTGTAAGTGAGTCAAGGGGGTGTAAAGCGGCATAAACACAGCCGTGAAAAGCAGCTAAACCCCATTATAAAAATAAATTACTTTTCAAAACCCGTGAAACAAAGACAGTGAAAGAGAGAGAAATTCTTACAAAATTCGTTCAGGGGCTGTGATGCAACCTGGATTGACCATATCTAGACCCACAGCTGATTGAGACATAAGGGTGGACACTCTTGGGGCTGAGAGGTTCGGTGAGGTTGGGTGAGCCAACGCAGACCCTTTCAAGTAATACTGCATGGTACCCATCCCATGGGTCCCAAATCTCCAGGTTCAAGGGCATCTTCCTACGTCGAAAACAGGCATGAGAAACCCAGAAGATGGTACACCGTGTGATCGGGAAAGGTTTCTAAAACGCACCTCATTTCTCATCTCCTTTGCTCGGGTTCGCCATTCCAGCCGATTTACTAGCCATCTCCCTCCTTGGAGAATCAGCACCTTTAACCTCCTGTTCCGTACAGGTTGCAATTTGTCCTGAGGATGAACGGGAAGAGGGGGAACCAATGAGAGACTAGCTCTAGGTGTTGGGACAGGCACAGGTCACTCTATTTTCCCATCAGGAAGAAGAATTAAGCACAAGCTCAGCCTGCCCCCCAGAACCAGAAGAGGGCCTGAAGCAATCCTGCGCTTTTGCGGCCAGCTCCCAAAAAAGCGAGTTGAAAAATGGAGCTCAGGGGCACTGCAATTCACAAACCTGCAGAGTTTTAAATGATACCTCTCGTCCACAAATATATTAAGGGAAGGCAACGAAGAGGCTTTGAAAGCAAGGCAGAAATGCAGGAAACAGATTTCAGGAGGTAGATTCGAATCGCCTTGAAAGCACATGAAAAGCGGCAAAACGTGGACAATGATGCCCTTGGCCAAAAAGGGCGTAAGCGTTTTTTCCTGAATATATTCAGGAAAAAACGCATACGCCCTTTTTGGCCAACCAAGCAACCTGGAAAGGCCAATCAGCGCTCCAAAGAAGTCTAGCTTCCCAGCGGGCAAAAGGGCCATGCGGAAAAAAGTGTCCAAACCAGAAATGCAGGACCGGCCATGGAGAAATGGGAGCCTTGCTACGCTGATGGGTGGGATGTAAATTGCCAACAGCCACTCCGGAGAAGTGTACGGTGTGTTCTGAAACATCTAAAAAACACAGCTTGGAGAGCATAGGGCACTTCCACTCATGGGCGTATAAATGGGAAAACTAAAAATCAGCAAGACACAGGCACCCCAAAGTTTAGGGCTGCTCTGTTGACAAGAACCCCCACTTCATTACACCTTAAATATCCTAGGAAAGAGAAAAATGGATAAAGAAGTTGGGGTCCTCATGTACAATGGAATATCACTCAGCCATGAAATCCACGTCATAAGGCTAGTAGCAGCACGATGATTGGATTTAGGTACGACGATTCTAAGTGAAATAAGTCACACAGAAAAAGACACTTATCATAAGATATCACTTCTAGAGGGAATGTAAAAACCGCTACACTTGAACTGAATTACAAAACAGAACAGAGTCACACGTTTAGGAAACACACTACGGCTGCTGAACGGGAAAGGTGAGGTGGGGTGTTGCATAAAACAAGGGTTTCAAATTAGCTCAGATACCGTTCCATAAACCCAATATGTAAGAGAGAAGACCTATTCTTTTTCAGTGAACTGGACTCAACACCCCCTATTCACCGCACAAGAATATATCTGACTAGGAAGAATCTTCAAACCTATGTATTGATATCTCTCTGTAAGTGAGTCAAGGGGGTGTAAAGCGGCATAAACACAGCCGTGAAAAGCAGCTAAACCCCATTATAAAAATAAATTACTTTTCAAAACCCGTGAAACAAAGACAGTGAAAGAGAGAGAAATTCTTACAAAATTCGTTCAGGGGCTGTGATGCAACCTGGATTGACCATATCTAGACCCACAGCTGATTGAGACATAAGGGTGGACACTCTTGGGGCTGAGAGGTTCGGTGAGGTTGGGTGAGCCAACGCAGACCCTTTCAAGTAATACTGCATGGTACCCATCCCATGGGTCCCAAATCTCCAGGTTCAAGGGCATCTTCCTACGTCGAAAACAGGCATGAGAAACCCAGAAGATGGTACACCGTGTGATCGGGAAAGGTTTCTAAAACGCACCTCATTTCTCATCTCCTTTGCTCGGGTTCGCCATTCCAGCCGATTTACTAGCCATCTCCCTCCTTGGAGAATCAGCACCTTTACCCTCCTGTTCCGTACAGGTTGCAATTTGTCCTGAGGATGAACGGGAAGAGGGGGAACCAATGAGAGACTAGCTCTAGGTGTTGGGACAGGCACAGGTCACTCTATTTTCCCATCAGGAAGAAGAATTAAGCACAAGCTCAGCCTGCCCCCCAGAACCAGAAGAGGGCCTGAAGCCATCCTGCGCTTTTGCGGCCAGCTCCCAAAAAAGCGAGTTGAAAAATGGAGCTCAGGGGCACTGCAATTCACAAACCTGCAGAGTTTTAAATGATACCTCTCGTCCACAAATATATTAAGGGAAGGCAACGAAGAGGCTTTGAAAGCAAGGCAGAATTGCAGGAAACAGATTTCAGGAGGTAGATTCGAATCGCCTTGAAAGCACATGAAAAGCGGCAAAACGTGGACAATGATGCCCTTGGCCAAGAAGGGCGTATGCGTTTTTTCCTGAATATATTCAGGAAAAAACGCATACGCCCTTTTTGGCCAACCAAGCAACCTGGAAAGGCCAATCAGCGCTCCAAAGAAGTCTCGCTTCCCAGCGGGCAAAAGGGCCATGCGGAAAAAAGTGTCCAAACCAGAAATGCAGGACCGGCCATGGAGAAATGGGAGCCTTGCTACGCTGATGGGTGGGATGTAAATTGCCAACAGCCACTCTGGAGAAGTGTACGGTGTGTTCTGAAACATCTAAAAAACACAGCTTGGAGAGCATAGGGCACTTCCACTCATGGGCGTATAAATTGGGAAAACTAAAAATCAGCAAGACACAGGCACCCCAAAGTTTAGGGCTGCTCTGTTGACAAGAACCCCCACTTCATTACACCTTAAATATCCTAGGAAAGAGAAAAATGGTTAAAGAAGTTGGGGTCCTCATGTACAATGGAATATCACTCAGCCATGAAATCAACGTCATAAGGCTAGTAGCAGCACGATGAGTGGATTTAGGTACGACGATTCTAAGTGAAATAAGTCACACAGAAAAAGACACTTATCATAAGATATCACTTCGAGAGGGAATGTAAAAACCGCTACACTTGAACTGAATTACAAAACAGAACAGAGTCACACGTTTAGGAAACACACTACGGCTGCTGAACGGGAAAGGTGAGGTGGGGTGATGCATAAAACAAGGGTTTCAAATTAGCTCAGATACCGTTCCATAAACCCAATATGTAAGAGACAAGACCTATCCCTTTTTCAGTGAACTGGACTCAACACCCCCTATTCACCACACAAGAATATATCTGACTAGTAAGAATCTTCAAACCTATGTATTGATATCTCTCTGTAAGTGAGTCAAGAGGGTGTAAAGCGGCATAAACACAGCCGTGAAAAGCAGCTAAACCCCATTATAAAAATAAATTACTTTTCAAAACCCGTGAAACAAAGACAGTGAAAGAGAGAGAAATTCTTACAAAATTCGTTCAGGGGCTGTGATGCAACCTGGATTGACCATATCTAGACCCACAGCTGATTGAGACATAAGGGTGGACACTCTTGGGGCTGAGAGGTTCGGTGAGGTTGGGTGAGCCAACGCAGACCCTTTCAAGTAATACTGCATGGTACCCATCCCATGGGTCCCAAATCTCCAGGTTCAAGGGCATCTTCCTACGTCGAAAACAGGCATGAGAAACCCAGAAGATGGTACACCGTGTGATCGGGAAAGGTTTCTAAAACGCACCTCATTTCTCATCTCCTTTGCTCGGGTTCGCCATTCCAGCCGATTTACTAGCCATCTCCCTCCTTGGAGAATCAGCACCTTTAACCTCCTGTTCCGTACAGGTTGCAATTTGTCCTGAGGATGAACGGGAAGAGGGGGAACCAATGAGAGACTAGCTCTAGGTGTTGGGACAGGCACAGGTCACTCTATTTTCCCATCAGGAAGAAGAATTAAGCACAAGCTCAGCCTGCCCCCCAGAACCAGAAGAGGGCCTGAAGCAATCCTGCGCTTTTGCGGCCAGGTCCCAAAAAAGCGAGTTGAAAAATGGAGCTCAGGGGCACTGCAATTCACAAACCTGCAGAGTTTTAAATGATACCTCTCGTCCACAAATATATTAAGGGAAGGCAACGAAGAGGCTTTGAAAGCAAGGCAGAATTGCAGGAAACAGATTTCAGGAGGTAGATTCGAATCGCCTTGAAAGCACATGAAAAGCGGCAAAACGTGGACAATGATGCCCTTGTCCAAAAAGGGCGTATGCGTTTTTTCCTGAATATATTCAGGAAAAAACGCATACGCCCTTTTTGGCCAACCAAGCAACCTGGAAAGGCCAATCAGCGCTCCAAAGAAGTCTCGCTTCCCAGCGGGCAAAAGGGCCATGCGGAAAAAAGTGTCCAAACCAGAAATGCAGGACCGGCCATGGAGAAATGGGAGCCTTGCTACGCTGATGGGTGGGATGTAAATTGCCAACAGCCACTCTGGAGAAGTGTACGGTGTGTTCTGAAACATCTAAAAAACACAGCTTGGAGAGCATAGGGCACTTCCACTCATGGGCGTATAAATTGGGAAAACTAAAAATCAGCAAGACACAGGCACCCCAAAGTTTAGGGCTGCTCTGTTGACAAGAACCCCCACTTCATTACACCTTAAATATCCTAGGAAAGAGAAAAATGGATAAAGAAGTTGGGGTCCTCATGTACAATGGAATATCACTCAGCCATGAAATCAACGTCATAAGGCTAGTAGCAGCACGATGAGTGGATTTAGGTACGACGATTCTAAGTGAAATAAGTCACACAGAAAAAGACACTTATCATAAGATATCACTTCTAGAGGGAATGTAAAAACCGCTACACTTGAACTGAATTACAAAACAGAACAGAGTCACACGTTTAGGAAACACACTACGGCTGCTGAACGGGAAAGGTGAGGTGGGGTGATGCATAAAACAAGGGTTTCAAATTAGCTCCGATACCGTTCCATAAACCCAATATGTAAGAGACAAGACCTATTCCTTGCTCAGTGAACTGGACCCAACACCCCCTATTCACTGCACAAGAATATATCTGACTAGTAAGAATCTTCAAACCTATGTATTGATATCTCTCTGTAAGTGAGTCAAGGGGGTGTAAAGCGGCATAAACACAGCCGTGAAAAGCAGCTAAACCCCATTATAAAAATAAATTACTTTTCAAAACCCGTGAAACAAAGACAGTGAAAGAGAGAGAAATTCTTACAAAATTCGTTCAGGGGCTGTGATGCAACCTGGATTGACCATATCTAGACCCACAGCTGATTGAGACATAAGGGTGGACACTCTTGGGGCTGAGAGGTTCGGTGAGGTTGGGTGAGCCAACGCAGACCCTTTCAAGTAATACTGCATGGTACCCATCCCATGGGTCCCAAATCTCCAGGTTCAAGGGCATCTTCCTACGTCGAAAACAGGCATGAGAAACCCAGAAGATGGTACACCGTGTGATCGGGAAAGGTTTCTAAAACGCACCTCATTTCTCATCTCCTTTGCTCGGGTTCGCCATTCCAGCCGATTTACTAGCCATCTCCCTCCTTGGAGAATCAGCACCTTTAGCCTCCTGTTCCGTACAGGTTGCAATTTGTCCTGAGGATGAACGGGAAGAGGGGGAACCAATGAGAGACTAGCTCTAGGTGTTGGGACAGGCACAGGTCACTCTATTTTCCCATCAGGAAGAAGAATTAAGCACAAGCTCAGCCTGCCCCCCAGAACCAGAAGAGGGCCTGAAGCAATCCTGCGCTTTTGCGGCCAGCTCCCAAAAAAGCGAGTTGAAAAATGGAGCTCAGGGGCACTGCAATTCACAAACCTGCAGAGTTTTAAATGATACCTCTCGTCCACAAATATATTAAGGGAAGGCAACGAAGAGGCTTTGAAAGCAAGGCAGAATTGCAGGAAACAGATTTCAGGAGGTAGATTCGAATCGCCTTGAAAGCACATGAAAAGCGGCAAAACGTGGACAATGATGCCCTTGGCCAAAAAGGGCGTATGCGTTTTTTCCTGAATATATTCAGGAAAAAACGCATACGCCCTTTTTGGCCAACCAAGCAACCTGGAAAGGCCAATCAGCGCTCCAAAGAAGTCTCGCTTCCCAGCGGGCAAAAGGGCCATGCGGAAAAAAGTGTCCAGACCAGAAATGCAGGACCGGCCATGGAGAAATGGGAGCCTTGCTACGCTGATGGGTGGGATGTAAATTGCCAACAGCCACTCTGGAGAAGTGTAAGGTGTGTTCTGAAACATCTAAAAAACACAGCTTGGAGAGCATAGGGCACTTCCACTCATGGGCGTATAAATTGGGAATACTAAAAATCAGCAAGACACAGGCACCCCAAAGTTTAGGGCTGCTCTGTTGACAAGAACCCCCACTTCATTACACCTTAAATATCCTAGGAAAGAGAAAAATGGATAAAGAAGTTGGGGTCCTCATGTACAATGGAATATCACTCAGCCATGAAATCAACGTCATAAGGCTAGTAGCAGCACGATGAGTGGATTTAGGTACGACGATTCTAAGTGAAATAAGTCACACAGAAAAAGACACTTATCATAAGATATCACTTCGAGAGGGAATGTAAAAACCGCTACACTTGAACTGAATTACAAAACAGAACAGAGTCACACGTTTAGGAAACACACTACGGCTGCTGAACGGGAAAGGTGAGGTGGGGTGATGCATAAAACAAGGGTTTCAAATTAGCTCAGATACCGTTCCATAAACCCAATATGTAAGAGACAAGACCTATCCCTTTTTCAGTGAACTGGACTCAACACCCCCTATTCACCGCACAAGAATATATCTGACTAGTAAGAATCTTCAAACCTATGTATTGATATCTCTCTGTAAGTGAGTCAAGGGGGTGTAAAGCGGCATGAACACAGCCGTGAAAAGCAGCTAAACCCCATTATAAAAATAAATTACTTTTCAAAACCCGTGAAACAAAGACAGTGAAAGAGAGAGAAATTCTTACAAAATTCGTTCAGGGGCTGTGATGCAACCTGGATTGACCATATCTAGACCCACAGCTGATTGAGACATAAGGGTGGACACTCTTGGGGCTGAGAGGTTCGGTGAGGTTGGGTGAGCCAACGCAGACCCTTTCAAGTAATACTGCATGGTACCCATCCCATGGGTCCCAAATCTCCAGGTTCAAGGGCATCTTCCTACGTCGAAAACAGGCATGAGAAACCCAGAAGATGGTACACCATGTGATCGGGAAAGGTTTCTAAAACGCACCTCATTTCTCATCTCCTTTGCTCGGGTTCGCCATTCCAGCCGATTTACTAGCCATCTCCCTCCTTGGAGAATCAGCACCTTTACCCTCCTGTTCCGTACAGGTTGCAATTTGTCCTGAGGATGAACGGGAAGAGGGGGAACCAATGAGAGACTAGCTCCAGGGGTTGGGACAGGCACAGGTCACTCTATTTTCCCATCAGGAAGAAGAATTAAGCACAAGCTCAGCCTGCCCCCCAGAACCAGAAGAGGGCCTGAAGCAATCCTGCGCTTTTGCGGCCAGCTCCCAAAAAAGCGAGTTGAAAAATGGAGCTCAGGGGCACTGCAATTCACAAACCTGCAGAGTTTTAAATGATACCTCTCGTCCACAAATATATTAAGGGAAGGCAACGAAGAGGCTTTGAAAGCAAGGCAGAATTGCAGGAAACAGATTTCAGGAGGTAGATTCGAATCGCCTTGAAAGCACATGAAAAGCGGCAAAACGTGGACAATGATGCCCTTGGCCAAGAAGGGCGTATGCGTTTTTTCCTGAATATATTCAGGAAAAAACGCATACGCCCTTTTTGGCCAACCAAGCAACCTGGAAAGGCCAATCAGCGCTCCAAAGAAGTCTCGCTTCCCAGCGGGCAAAAGGGCCATGCGGAAAAAAGTGTCCAAACCAGAAATGCAGGACCGGCCATGGAGAAATGGGAGCCTTGCTACGCTGATGGGTGGGATGTAAATTGCCAACAGCCACTCTGGAGAAGTGTACGGTGTGTTCTGAAACATCTAAAAAACACAGCTTGGAGAGCATAGGGCACTTCCACTCATGGGCGTATAAATTGGGAAAACTAAAAATCAGCAAGACACAGGCACCCCAAAGTTTAGGGCTGCTCTGTTGACAAGAACCCCCACTTCATTACACCTTAAATATCCTAGGAAAGAGAAAAATGGATAAAGAAGTTGGGGTCCTCATGTACAATGGAATATCACTCAGCCATGAAATCAACGTCATAAGGCTAGTAGCAGCACGATGAGTGGATTTAGGTACGACGATTGTAAGTGAAATAAGTCACACAGAAAAAGACACTTATCATAAGATATCACTTCGAGAGGGAATGTAAAAACCGCTACACTTGAACTGAATTACAAAACAGAACAGAGTCACACGTTTAGGAAACACACTACGGCTGCTGAACGGGAAAGGTGAGGTGGGGTGATGCATAAAACAAGGGTTTCAAATTAGCTCAGATACCGTTCCATAAACCTAATATGTAAGAGACAAGACCTATCCCTTTTTCAGTGAACTGGACTCAACACACCCTATTCACCGCACAAGAATATATCTGACTAGTAAGAATCTTCAAACCTATGTATTGATATCTCTCTGTAAGTGAGTCAAGGGGGTGTAAAGCGGCATAAACACAGCCGTGAAAAGCAGCTAAACCCCATTATAAAAATAAATTACTTTTCAAAACCCGTGAAACAAAGACAGTGAAAGAGAGAGAAATTCTTACAAAATTCGTTCAGGGGCTGTGATGCAACCTGGATTGACCATATCTAGACCCACAGCTGATTGAGACATAAGGGTGGACACTCTTGGGGCTGAGAGGTTCGGTGAGGTTGGGTGAGCCAACGCAGACCCTTTCAAGTAATACTGCATGGTACCCATCCCATGGGTCCCAAATCTCCAGGTTCAAGGGCATCTTCCTACGTCGAAAACAGGCATGAGAAACCCAGAAGATGGTACACCGTGTGATCGGGAAAGGTTTCTAAAACGCACCTCATTTCTCATCTCCTTTGCTCGGGTTCGCCATTCCAGCTGATTTACTAGCCATCTCCCTCCTTGGAGAATCAGCACCTTTAACCTCCTGTTCCGTACAGGTTGCAATTTGTCCTGAGGATGAACGGGAAGAGGGGGAACCAATGAGAGACTAGCTCTAGGTGTTGGGACAGGCACAGGTCACTCTATTTTCCCATCAGTAAGAAGAATTAAGCACAAGCTCAGCCTGCCCCCCAGAACCAGAAGAGGGCCTGAAGCAATCCTGCGCTTTTGCGGCCAGGTCCCAAAAAAGCGAGTTGAAAAATGGAGCTCAGGGGCACTGCAATTCACAAACCTGCAGAGTTTTAAATGATACCTCTCGTCCACAAATATATTAAGGGAAGGCAACGAAGAGGCTTTGAAAGCAAGGCAGAATTGCAGGAAACAGATTTCAGGAGGTAGATTCGAATCGCCTTGAAAGCACATGAAAAGCGGCAAAACGTGGACAATGATGCCCTTGGCCAAAAAGGGCGTATGCGTTTTTTCCTGAATATATTCAGGAAAAAACGCATACGCCCTTTTTGGCCAACCAAGCAACCTGGAAAGGCCAATCAGCGCTCCAAAGAAGTCTCGCTTCCCAGCGGGCAAAAGGGCCATGCGGAAAAAAGTGTCCAAACCAGAAATGCAGGACCGGCCATGGAGAAATGGGAGCCTTGCTACGCTGATGGGTGGGATGTAAATTGCCAACAGCCACTCTGGAGAAGTGTACGGTGTGTTCTGAAACATCTAAAAAACACAGCTTGGAGAGCATAGGGCACTTCCACTCATGGCCGTATAAATTGGGAAAACTAAACATCAGCAAGACACAGGCACCCCAAAGTTTAGGGCTGCTCTGTTGACAAGAACGCCCACGTCATTACACCTTAAATATCCTAGGAAAGAGAAAAATGGATAAAGAAGTTGGGGTCCTCATGTACAATGGAATATCACTCAGCCATGAAATCAACGTCATAAGGCTAGTAGCAGCACGATGAGTGGATTTAGGTACGACGATTCTAAGTGAAATAAGTCACACAGAAAAAGACACTTATCATAAGATATCACTTCTAGAGGGAATGTAAAAACCGCTACACTTGAACTGAATTACAAAACAGAACAGAGTCACACGTTTAGGAAACACACTACGGCTGCTGAACGGGAAAGGTGAGGTGGGGTGATGCATAAAACAAGGGTTTCAAATTAGCTCAGATACCGTTCCATAAACCCAATATGTAAGAGACAAGACCTATCCCTTTTTCAGTGAACTGGACTCAACACCCCCTATTCACCGCACAAGAATATATCTGACTAGTAAGAATCTTCAAACCTATGTATTGATATCTCTCTGTAAGTGAGTCAAGGGGGTGTAAAGCGGCATAAACACAGCCGTGAAAAGCAGCTAAACCCCATTATAAAAATAAATTACTTTTCAAAACCCGTGAAACAAAGACAGTGAAAGAGAGAGAAATTCTTACAAAATTCATTCAGGGGCTGTGATGCAACCTGGATTGACCATATCTAGACCCACAGCTGATTGAGACATAAGGGTGGACACTCTTGGGGCTGAGAGGTTCGGTGAGGTTGGGTGAGCCAACGCAGACCCTTTCAAGTAATACTGCATGGTACCCATCCCATGGGTCCCAAATCTCCAGGTTCAAGGGCATCTTCCTACGTCGAAAACAGGCATGAGAAACCCAGAAGATGGTACACCGTGTGATCGGGAAAGGTTTCTAAAACGCACCTCATTTCTCATCTCCTTTGCTCGGCTTCGCCATTCCAGCCGATTTACTAGCCATCTCCCTCCTTGGAGAATCAGCACCTTTAACCTCCTGTTCCGTACAGGTTGCAATTTGTCCTGAGGATGAACGGGAAGAGGGGGAACCAATGAGAGACTAGCTCTAGGTGTTGGGACAGGCACAGGTCACTCTATTTTCCCATCAGGAAGAAGAATTAAGCACAAGCTCAGCCTGCCCCCCAGAACCAGAAGAGGGCCTGAAGCAATCCTGCGCTTTTGCGGCCAGGTCCCAAAAAAGCGAGTTGAAAAATGGAGCTCAGGGGCACTGCAATTCACAAACCTGCAGAGTTTTAAATGATACCTCTCGTCCACAAATATATTAAGGGAAGGCAACGAAGAGGCTTTGAAAGCAAGGCAGAATTGCAGGAAACAGATTTCAGGGGGTAGATTCGAATCGCCTTGAAAGCACATGAAAAGCGGCAAAACGTGGACAATGATGCCCTTGGCCAAAAAGGGCGTATGCGTTTTTTCCTGAATATATTCAGGAAAAAACGCATACGCCCTTTTTGGCCAACCAAGCAACCTGGAAAGGCCAATCAGCGCTCCAAAGAAGTCTCGCTTCCCAGCGGGCAAAAGGGCCATGCGGAAAAAAGTGTCCAGACCAGAAATGCAGGACCGGCCATGGAGAAATGGGAGCCTTGCTACGCTGATGGGTGGGATGTAAATTGCCAACAGCCACTCTGGAGAAGTGTACGGTGTGTTCTGAAACATCTAAAAAACACAGCTTGGAGAGCATAGGGCACTTCCACTCATGGGCGTATAAATTGGGAAAACTAAACATCAGCAAGACACAGGCACCCCAAAGTTTAGGGCTGCTCTGTTGACAAGAACGCCCACTTCATTACACCTTAAATATCCTAGGAAAGAGAAAAATGGATAAAGAAGTTGGGGTCCTCATGTACAATGGAATATCACTCAGCCATGAAATCAACGTCATAAGGCTAGTAGCAGCACGATGAGTGGATTTAGGTACGACGATTGTAAGTGAAATAAGTCACACAGAAAAAGACACTTATCATAAGATATCACTTCTAGAGGGAATGTAAAAACCGCTACACTTGAACTGAATTACAAAACAGAACAGAGTCACACGTTTAGGAAACACACTACGGCTGCTGAACGGGAAAGGTGAGGTGGGGTGATGCATAAAACAAGTGTTTCAAATTAGCTCAGATACCGTTCCATAAACCCAATATGTAAGAGACAAGACCTATCCCTTTTTCAGTGAACTGGACTCAACACCCCCTATTCACCGCACAAGAATATATCTGACTAGTAAGAATCTTCAAACCTATGTATTGATATCTCTCTGTAAGTGAGTCAAGGGGGTGTAAAGCGGCATAAACACAGCCGTGAAAAGCAGCTTAACCCCATTATAAAAATAAATTACTTTTCAAAACCCGTGAAACAAAGACAGTGAAAGAGAGAGAAATTCTTACAAAATTCGTTCAGGGGCTGTGATGCAACCTGGATTGACCATATCTAGACCCACAGCTGATTGAGACATAAGGGTGGACACTCTTGGGGCTGAGAGGTTCGGTGAGGTTGGGTGAGCCAACGCAGACCCTTTCAAGTAATACTGCATGGTACCCATCCCATGGGTCCCAAATCTCCAGGTTCAAGGGCATCTTCCTACGTCGAAAACAGGCATGAGAAACCCAGAAGATGGTACACCGTGTGATCGGGAAAGGTTTCTAAAACGCACCTCATTTCTCATCTCCTTTGCTCGGCTTCGCCATTCCAGCCGATTTACTAGCCATCTCCCTCCTTGGAGAATCAGCACCTTTAACCTCCTGTTCCGTACAGGTTGCAATTTGTCCTGAGGATGAACGGGAAGAGGGGGAACCAATGAGAGACTAGCTCTAGGTGTTGGGACAGGCACAGGTCACTCTATTTTCCCATCAGGAAGAAGAATTAAGCACAAGCTCAGCCTGCCCCCCAGAACCAGAAGAGGGCCTGAAGCAATCCTGCGCTTTTGCGGCCAGGTCCCAAAAAAGCGAGTTGAAAAATGGAGCTCAGGGGCACTGCAATTCACAAACCTGCAGAGTTTTAAATGATACCTCTCGTCCACAAATATATTAAGGGAAGGCAACGAAGAGGCTTTGAAAGCAAGGCAGAATTGCAGGAAACAGATTTCAGGAGGTAGATTCGAATCGCCTTGAAAGCACATGAAAAGCGGCAAAACGTGGACAATGATGCCCTTGGCCAAAAAGGGCGTATGCGTTTTTTCCTGAATATATTCAGGAAAAAACGCATACGCCCTTTTTGGCCAACCAAGCAACCTGGAAAGGCCAATCAGCGCTCCAAAGAAGTCTCGCTTCCCAGCGGGCAAAAGGGCCATGCGGAAAAAAGTGTCCAGACCAGAAATGCAGGACCGGCCATGGAGAAATGGGAGCCTTGCTACGCTGATGGGTGGGATGTAAATTGCCAACAGCCACTCTGGAGAAGTGTACGGTGTGTTCTGAAACATCTAAAAAACACAGCTTGGAGAGCATAGGGCACTTCCACTCATGGGCGTATAAATTGGGAAAACTAAACATCAGCAAGACACAGGCACCCCAAAGTTTAGGGCTGCTCTGTTGACAAGAACGCCCACTTCATTACACCTTAAATATCCTAGGAAAGAGAAAAATGGATAAAGAAGTTGGGGTCCTCATGTACAATGGAATATCACTCAGCCATGAAATCAACGTCATAAGGCTAGTAGCAGCACGATGAGTGGATTTAGGTACGACGATTCTAAGTGAAATAAGTCACACAGAAAAAGACACTTATCATAAGATATCACTTCTAGAGGGAATGTAAAAACCGCTACACTTGAACTGAATTACAAAACAGAACAGAGTCACACGTTTAGGAAACACACTACGGCTGCTGAACGGGAAAGGTGAGGTGGGGTGATGCATAAAACAAGGGTTTCAAATTAGCTCAGATACCGTTCCATAAACCCAATATGTAAGAGACAAGACCTATCCCTTTTTCAGTGAACTGGACTCAACACCCCCTATTCACCGCACAAGAATATATCTGACTAGTAAGAATCTTCAAACCTATGTATTGATATCTCTCTGTAAGTGAGTCAAGGGGGTGTAAAGCGGCATAAACACAGCCGTGAAAAGCAGCTAAACCCCATTATAAAAATAAATTACTTTTCAAAACCCGTGAAACAAAGACAGTGAAAGAGAGAGAAATTCTTACAAAATTCATTCAGGGGCTGTGATGCAACCTGGATTGACCATATCTAGACCCACAGCTGATTGAGACATAAGGGTGGACACTCTTGGGGCTGAGAGGTTCGGTGAGGTTGGGTGAGCCAACGCAGACCCTTTCAAGTAATACTGCATGGTACCCATCCCATGGGTCCCAAATCTCCAGGTTCAAGGGCATCTTCCTACATCGAAAACAGGCATGAGAAACCCAGAAGATGGTACACCGTGTGATCGGGAAAGGTTTCTAAAACGCACCTCATTTCTCATCTCCTTTGCTCGGGTTCGCCATTCCAGCCGATTTACTAGCCATCTCCCTCCTTGGAGAATCAGCACCTTTAACCTCCTGTTCCGTACAGGTTGCAATTTGTCCTGAGGATGAACGGGAAGAGGGGGAACCAATGAGAGACTAGCTCTAGGTGTTGGGACAGGCACAGGTCACTCTATTTTCCCATCAGGAATAAGAATTAAGCACAAGCTCAGCCTGCCCCCCAGAACCAGAAGAGGGCCTGAAGCAATCCTGCGCTTTTGCGGCCAGGTCCCAAAAAAGCGAGTTGAAAAATGGAGCTCAGGGGCACTGCAATTCACAAACCTGCAGAGTTTTAAATGATACCTCTCGTCCACAAATATATTAAGGGAAGGCAACGAAGAGGCTTTGAAAGCAAGGCAGAATTGCAGGAAACAGATTTCAGGAGGTAGATTCGAATCGCCTTGAAAGCACATGAAAAGCGGCAAAACGTGGACAATGATGCCCTTGGCCAAAAAGGGCGTATGCGTTTTTTCCTGAATATATTCAGGAAAAAACGCATACGCCCTTTTTGGCCAACCAAGCAACCTGGAAAGGCCAATCAGCGCTCCAAAGAAGTCTCGCTTCCCAGCGGGCAAAAGGGCCATGCGGAAAAAAGTGTCCAGACCAGAAATGCAGGACCGGCCATGGAGAAATGGGAGCCTTGCTACGCTGATGGGTGGGATGTAAATTGCCAACAGCCACTCTGGAGAAGTGTACGGTGTGTTCTGAAACATCTAAAAAACACAGCTTGGAGAGCATAGGGCACTTCCACTCATGGGCGTATAAATTGGGAAAACTAAACATCAGCAAGACACAGGCACCCCAAAGTTTAGGGCTGCTCTGTTGACAAGAACGCCCACTTCATTACACCTTAAATATCCTAGGAAAGAGAAAAATGGATAAAGAAGTTGGGGTCCTCATGTACAATGGAATATCACTCAGCCATGAAATCAACGTCATAAGGCTAGTAGCAGCACGATGAGTGGATTTAGGTACGACGATTCTAAGTGAAATAAGTCACACAGAAAAAGACACTTATCATAAGATATCACTTCTAGAGGGAATGTAAAAACCGCTACACTTGAACTGAATTACAAAACAGAACAGAGTCACACGTTTAGGAAACACACTACGGCTGCTGAACGGGAAAGGTGAGGTGGGGTGATGCATAAAACAAGGGTTTCAAATTAGCTCAGATACCGTTCCATAAACCCAATATGTAAGAGACAAGACCTATCCCTTTTTCAGTGAACTGGACTCAACACCCCCTATTCACCGCACAAGAATATATCTGACTAGTAAGAATCCTCAAACCTATGTATTGATATCTCTCTGTAAGTGAGTCAAGGGGGTGTAAAGCGGCATAAACACAGCCGTGAAAAGCAGCTAAACCCCATTATAAAAATAAATTACTTTTCAAAACCCGTGAAACAAAGACAGTGAAAGAGAGAGAAATTCTTACACAATTCATTCAGGGGCTGTGATGCAACCTGGATTGACCATATCTAGACCCACAGCTGATTGAGACATAAGGGTGGACACTCTTGGGGCTGAGAGGTTCGGTGAGGTTGGGTGAGCCAACGCAGACCCTTTCAAGTAATACTGCATGGTACCCATCCCATGGGTCCCAAATCTCCAGGTTCAAGGGCATCTTCCTACGTCGAAAACAGGCATGAGAAACCCAGAAGATGGTACACCGTGTGATCGGGAAAGGTTTCTAAAACGCACCTCATTTCTCATCTCCTTTGCTCGGCTTCGCCATTCCAGCCGATTTACTAGCCATCTCCCTCCTTGGAGAATCAGCACCTTTAACCTCCTGTTCCGTACAGGTTGCAATTTGTCCTGAGGATGAACGGGAAGAGGGGGAACCAATGAGAGACTAGCTCTAGGTGTTGGGACAGGCACAGGTCACTCTATTTTCCCATCAGGAAGAAGAATTAAGCACAAGCTCAGCCTGCCCCCCAGAACCAGAAGAGGGCCTGAAGCAATCCTGCGCTTTTGCGGCCAGGTCCCAAAAAAGCGAGTTGAAAAATGGAGCTCAGGGGCACTGCAATTCACAAACCTGCAGAGTTTTAAATGATACCTCTCGTCCACAAATATATTAAGGGAAGGCAACGAAGAGGCTTTGAAAGCAAGGCAGAATTGCAGGAAACAGATTTCAGGAGGTAGATTCGAATCGCCTTGAAAGCACATGAAAAGCGGCAAAACGTGGACAATGATGCCCTTGGCCAAAAAGGGCGTATGCGTTTTTTCCTGAATATATTCAGGAAAAAACGCATACGCCCTTTTTGGCCAACCAAGCAACCTGGAAAGGCCAATCAGCGCTCCAAAGAAGTCTCGCTTCCCAGCGGGCAAAAGGGCCATGCGGAAAAAAGTGTCCAGACCAGAAATGCAGGACCGGCCATGGAGAAATGGGAGCCTTGCTACGCTGATGGGTGGGATGTAAATTGCCAACAGCCACTCTGGAGAAGTGTACGGTGTGTTCTGAAACATCTAAAAAACACAGCTTGGAGAGCATAGGGCACTTCCACTCATGGGCGTATAAATTGGGAAAACTAAACATCAGCAAGACACAGGCACCCCAAAGTTTAGGGCTGCTCTGTTGACAAGAACGCCCACTTCATTACACCTTAAATATCCTAGGAAAGAGAAAAATGGATAAAGAAGTTGGGGTCCTCATGTACAATGGAATATCACTCAGCCATGAAATCAACGTCATAAGGCTAGTAGCAGCACGATGAGTGGATTTAGGTACGACGATTCTAAGTGAAATAAGTCACACAGAAAAAGACACTTATCATAAGATATCACTTCTAGAGGGAATGTAAAAACCGCTACACTTGAACTGAATTACAAAACAGAACAGAGTCACACGTTTAGGAAACACACTACGGCTGCTGAACGGGAAAGGTGAGGTGGGGTGATGCATAAAACAAGGGTTTCAAATTAGCTCAGATACCGTTCCATAAACCCAATATGTAAGAGACAAGACCTATCCCTTTTTCAGTGAACTGGACTCAACACCCCCTATTCACCGCACAAGAATATATCTGACTAGTAAGAATCCTCAAACCTATGTATTGATATCTCTCTGTAAGTGAGTCAAGGGGGTGTAAAGCGGCATAAACACAGCCGTGAAAAGCAGCTAAACCCCATTATAAAAATAAATTACTTTTCAAAACCCGTGAAACAAAGACAGTGAAAGAGAGAGAAATTCTTACACAATTCATTCAGGGGCTGTGATGCAACCTGGATTGACCATATCTAGACCCACAGCTGATTGAGACATAAGGGTGGACACTCTTGGGGCTGAGAGGTTCGGTGAGGTTGGGTGAGCCAACGCAGACCCTTTCAAGTAATACTGCATGGTACCCATCCCATGGGTCCCAAATCTCCAGGTTCAAGGGCATCTTCCTACGTCGAAAACAGGCATGAGAAACCCAGAAGATGGTACACCGTGTGATCGGGAAAGGTTTCTAAAACGCACCTCATTTCTCATCTCCTTTGCTCGGCTTCGCCATTCCAGCCGATTTACTAGCCATCTCCCTCCTTGGAGAATCAGCACCTTTAACCTCCTGTTCCGTACAGGTTGCAATTTGTCCTGAGGATGAACGGGAAGAGGGGGAACCAATGAGAGACTAGCTCTAGGTGTTGGGACAGGCACAGGTCACTCTATTTTCCCATCAGGAAGAAGAATTAAGCACAAGCTCAGCCTGCCCCCCAGAACCAGAAGAGGGCCTGAAGCAATCCTGCGCTTTTGCGGCCAGGTCCCAAAAAAGCGAGTTGAAAAATGGAGCTCAGGGGCACTGCAATTCACAAACCTGCAGAGTTTTAAATGATACCTCTCGTCCACAAATATATTAAGGGAAGGCAACGAAGAGGCTTTGAAAGCAAGGCAGAATTGCAGGAAACAGATTTCAGGAGGTAGATTCGAATCGCCTTGAAAGCACATGAAAAGCGGCAAAACGTGGACAATGATGCCCTTGGCCAAAAAGGGCGTATGCGTTTTTTCCTGAATATATTCAGGAAAAAACGCATACGCCCTTTTTGGCCAACCAAGCAACCTGGAAAGGCCAATCAGCGCTCCAAAGAAGTCTCGCTTCCCAGCGGGCAAAAGGGCCATGCGGAAAAAAGTGTCCAGACCAGAAATGCAGGACCGGCCATGGAGAAATGGGAGCCTTGCTACGCTGATGGGTGGGATGTAAATTGCCAACAGCCACTCTGGAGAAGTGTACGGTGTGTTCTGAAACATCTAAAAAACACAGCTTGGAGAGCATAGGGCACTTCCACTCATGGGCGTATAAATTGGGAAAACTAAACATCAGCAAGACACAGGCACCCCAAAGTTTAGGGCTGCTCTGTTGACAAGAACGCCCACTTCATTACACCTTAAATATCCTAGGAAAGAGAAAAATGGATAAAGAAGTTGGGGTCCTCATGTACAATGGAATATCACTCAGCCATGAAATCAACGTCATAAGGCTAGTAGCAGCACGATGAGTGGATTTAGGTACGACGATTCTAAGTGAAATAAGTCACACAGAAAAAGACACTTATCATAAGATATCACTTCTAGAGGGAATGTAAAAACCGCTACACTTGAACTGAATTACAAAACAGAACAGAGTCACACGTTTAGGAAACACACTACGGCTGCTGAACGGGAAAGGTGAGGTGGGGTGATGCATAAAACAAGGGTTTCAAATTAGCTCAGATACCGTTCCATAAACCCAATATGTAAGAGACAAGACCTATCCCTTTTTCAGTGAACTGGACTCAACACCCCCTATTCACCGCACAAGAATATATCTGACTAGTAAGAATCCTCAAACCTATGTATTGATATCTCTCTGTAAGTGAGTCAAGGGGGTGTAAAGCGGCATAAACACAGCCGTGAAAAGCAGCTAAACCCCATTATAAAAATAAATTACTTTTCAAAACCCGTGAAACAAAGACAGTGAAAGAGAGAGAAATTCTTACACAATTCATTCAGGGGCTGTGATGCAACCTGGATTGACCATATCTAGACCCACAGCTGATTGAGACATAAGGGTGGACACTCTTGGGGCTGAGAGGTTCGGTGAGGTTGGGTGAGCCAACGCAGACCCTTTCAAGTAATACTGCATGGTACCCATCCCATGGGTCCCAAATCTCCAGGTTCAAGGGCATCTTCCTACGTCGAAAACAGGCATGAGAAACCCAGAAGATGGTACACCGTGTGATCGGGAAAGGTTTCTAAAACGCACCTCATTTCTCATCTCCTTTGCTCGGCTTCGCCATTCCAGCCGATTTACTAGCCATCTCCCTCCTTGGAGAATCAGCACCTTTAACCTCCTGTTCCGTACAGGTTGCAATTTGTCCTGAGGATGAACGGGAAGAGGGGGAACCAATGAGAGACTAGCTCTAGGTGTTGGGACAGGCACAGGTCACTCTATTTTCCCATCAGGAAGAAGAATTAAGCACAAGCTCAGCCTGCCCCCCAGAACCAGAAGAGGGCCTGAAGCAATCCTGCGCTTTTGCGGCCAGGTCCCAAAAAAGCGAGTTGAAAAATGGAGCTCAGGGGCACTGCAATTCACAAACCTGCAGAGTTTTAAATGATACCTCTCGTCCACAAATATATTAAGGGAAGGCAACGAAGAGGCTTTGAAAGCAAGGCAGAATTGCAGGAAACAGATTTCAGGAGGTAGATTCGAATCGCCTTGAAAGCACATGAAAAGCGGCAAAACGTGGACAATGATGCCCTTGGCCAAAAAGGGCGTATGCGTTTTTTCCTGAATATATTCAGGAAAAAACGCATACGCCCTTTTTGGCCAACCAAGCAACCTGGAAAGGCCAATCAGCGCTCCAAAGAAGTCTCGCTTCCCAGCGGGCAAAAGGGCCATGCGGAAAAAAGTGTCCAGACCAGAAATGCAGGACCGGCCATGGAGAAATGGGAGCCTTGCTACGCTGATGGGTGGGATGTAAATTGCCAACAGCCACTCTGGAGAAGTGTACGGTGTGTTCTGAAACATCTAAAAAACACAGCTTGGAGAGCATAGGGCACTTCCACTCATGGGCGTATAAATTGGGAAAACTAAACATCAGCAAGACACAGGCACCCCAAAGTTTAGGGCTGCTCTGTTGACAAGAACGCCCACTTCATTACACCTTAAATATCCTAGGAAAGAGAAAAATGGATAAAGAAGTTGGGGTCCTCATGTACAATGGAATATCACTCAGCCATGAAATCAACGTCATAAGGCTAGTAGCAGCACGATGAGTGGATTTAGGTACGACGATTCTAAGTGAAATAAGTCACACAGAAAAAGACACTTATCATAAGATATCACTTCTAGAGGGAATGTAAAAACCGCTACACTTGAACTGAATTACAAAACAGAACAGAGTCACACGTTTAGGAAACACACTACGGCTGCTGAACGGGAAAGGTGAGGTGGGGTGATGCATAAAACAAGGGTTTCAAATTAGCTCAGATACCGTTCCATAAACCCAATATGTAAGAGACAAGACCTATCCCTTTTTCAGTGAACTGGACTCAACACCCCCTATTCACCGCACAAGAATATATCTGACTAGTAAGAATCCTCAAACCTATGTATTGATATCTCTCTGTAAGTGAGTCAAGGGGGTGTAAAGCGGCATAAACACAGCCGTGAAAAGCAGCTAAACCCCATTATAAAAATAAATTACTTTTCAAAACCCGTGAAACAAAGACAGTGAAAGAGAGAGAAATTCTTACACAATTCATTCAGGGGCTGTGATGCAACCTGGATTGACCATATCTAGACCCACAGCTGATTGAGACATAAGGGTGGACACTCTTGGGGCTGAGAGGTTCGGTGAGGTTGGGTGAGCCAACGCAGACCCTTTCAAGTAATACTGCATGGTACCCATCCCATGGGTCCCAAATCTCCAGGTTCAAGGGCATCTTCCTACGTCGAAAACAGGCATGAGAAACCCAGAAGATGGTACACCGTGTGATCGGGAAAGGTTTCTAAAACGCACCTCATTTCTCATCTCCTTTGCTCGGCTTCGCCATTCCAGCCGATTTACTAGCCATCTCCCTCCTTGGAGAATCAGCACCTTTAACCTCCTGTTCCGTACAGGTTGCAATTTGTCCTGAGGATGAACGGGAAGAGGGGGAACCAATGAGAGACTAGCTCTAGGTGTTGGGACAGGCACAGGTCACTCTATTTTCCCATCAGGAAGAAGAATTAAGCACAAGCTCAGCCTGCCCCCCAGAACCAGAAGAGGGCCTGAAGCAATCCTGCGCTTTTGCGGCCAGGTCCCAAAAAAGCGAGTTGAAAAATGGAGCTCAGGGGCACTGCAATTCACAAACCTGCAGAGTTTTAAATGATACCTCTCGTCCACAAATATATTAAGGGAAGGCAACGAAGAGGCTTTGAAAGCAAGGCAGAATTGCAGGAAACAGATTTCAGGAGGTAGATTCGAATCGATTTGAAAGCACATGAAAAGCGGCAAAACGTGGACAATGATGCCCTTGGCCAAAAAGGGCGTATGCGTTTTTTCCTGAATATATTCAGGAAAAAACGCATACGCCCTTTTTGGCCAACCAAGCAACCTGGAAAGGCCAATCAGCGCTCCAAAGAAGTCTCGCTTCCCAGCGGGCAAAAGGGCCATGCGGAAAAAAGTGTCCAGACCAGAAATGCAGGACCGGCCATGGAGAAATGGGAGCCTTGCTACGCTGATGGGTGGGATGTAAATTGCCAACAGCCACTCTGGAGAAGTGTACGGTGTGTTCTGAAACATCTAAAAAACACAGCTTGGAGAGCATAGGGCACTTCCACTCATGGGCGTATAAATTGGGAAAACTAAACATCAGCAAGACACAGGCACCCCAAAGTTTAGGGCTGCTCTGTTGACAAGAACGCCCACTTAATTACACCTTAAATATCCTAGGAAAGAGAAAAATGGATAAAGAAGTTGGGGTCCTCATGTACAATGGAATATCACTCAGCCATGAAATCAACGTCATAAGGCTAGTAGCAGCACGATGAGTGGATTTAGGTACGACGATTCTAAGTGAAATAAGTCACACAGAAAAAGACACTTATCATAAGATATCACTTCTAGAGGGAATGTAAAAACCGCTACACTTGAACTGAATTACAAAACAGAACAGAGTCACACGTTTAGGAAACACACTACGGCTGCTGAACGGGAAAGGTGAGGTGGGGTGATGCATAAAACAAGGGTTTCAAATTAGCTCAGATACCGTTCCATAAACCCAATATGTAAGAGACAAGACCTATTCCTTGCTCAGTGAACTGGACTCAACACCCCCTATTCACCGCACAAGAATATATCTGACTAGTAAGAATCCTCAAACCTATGTATTGATATCTCTCTGTAAGTGAGTCAAGGGGGTGTAAAGCGGCATAAACACAGCCGTGAAAAGCAGCTAAACCCCATTATAAAAATAAATTACTTTTCAAAACCCGTGAAACAAAGACAGTGAAAGAGAGAGAAATTCTTCCAAAATTCGTTCAGGGGCTGTGATGCAACCTGGATTGACCATATCTAGACCCACAGCTGATTGAGATATAAGGGTGGACACTCTTGGGGCTGAGAGGTTCGGTGAGGTTGGGTGAGCCAACGCAGACCCTTTCAAGTAATACTGCATGGTACCCATCCCATGGGTCCCAAATCTCCAGGTTCAAGGGCATCTTCCTACGTCGAAAACAGGCATGAGAAACCCAGAAGATGGTACACCGTGTGATCGGGAAAGGTTTCTAAAACGCACCTCATTTCTCATCTCCTTTGCTCGGGTTCGCCATTCCAGCTGATTTACTAGCCATCTCCCTCCTTGGAGAATCAGCACCTTTAACCTCCTGTTCCGTACAGGTTGCAATTTGTCCTGAGGATGAACGGGAAGAGGGGGAACCAATGAGAGACTAGCTCTAGGTGTTGGGACAGGCACAGGTCACTCTATTTTCCCATCAGGAAGAAGAATTAAGCACAAGCTCAGCCTGCCCCCCAGATCCAGAAGAGTGCCTGAAGCAATCCTGCGCTTTTGCGGCCAGCTCCCAAAAAAGCGAGTTGAAAAATGGAGCTCAGGGGCACTGCAATTCACAAACCTGCAGAGTTTTAAATGATACCTCTCGTCCACAAATATATTAAGGGAAGGCAACGAAGAGGCTTTGAAAGCAAGGCAGAATTGCAGGAAACAGATTTCAGGAGGTAGATTCGAATCGCCTTGAAAGCACATGAAAAGCGGCAAAACGTGGACAATGATGCCCTTGGCCAAAAAGGGCGTATGCGTTTTTTCCTGAATATATTCAGGAAAAAACGCATACGCCCTTTTTGGCCAACCAAGCAACCTGGAAAGGCCAATCAGCGCTCCAAAGAAGTCTCGCTTCCCAGCGGGCAAAAGGGTCATGCGGAAAAAAGTGTCCAAACCAGAAATGCAGGACCGGCCATGGAGAAATGGGAGCCTTGCTACGCTGATGGGTGGGATGTAAATTGCCAACAGCCACTCTGGAGAAGTGTACGGTGTGTTCTGAAACATCTAAAAAACACAGCTTGGAGAGCATAGGGCACTTCCACTCATGGGCGTATAAATTGGGAAAACTAAAAATCAGCAAGAC
Organism: Balaenoptera acutorostrata; assembly: GCF_949987535.1. NCBI lineage: Eukaryota > Metazoa > Chordata > Mammalia > Artiodactyla > Balaenopteridae > Balaenoptera > Balaenoptera acutorostrata. Next base: position 82,109 of record NW_026646452.1, read on the forward strand.
ACAGGCACCCCAAAGTTTAGGGCTGCTCTGTTGACAAGAACCCCCACTTCATTACACCTTAAATATCCTAGGAAAGAGAAAAATGGATAAAGAAGTTGGGGTCCTCATGTACAATGGAATATCACTCAGCCATGAAATCAACGTCATAAGGCTAGTAGCAGCACGATGAGTGGATTTAGGTACGACGATTCTAAGTGAAATAAGTCACACAGAAAAAGACACTTATCATAAGATATCACTTCTAGAGGGAATGTAAAAACCGCTACACTTGAACTGAATTACAAAACAGAACAGAGTCACACGTTTAGGAAACACACTACGGCTGCTGAACGGGAAAGGTGAGGTGGGGTGATGCATAAAACAAGGGTTTCAAATTAGCTCCGATACAGTTCCATAAACCCAATATGTAAGAGACAAGACCTATTCCTTGCTCAGTGAACTGGACTCAACACCCCCTATTCACCGCACAAGAATATATCTGACTAGTAAGAATCTTCAAACCTATGTATTGATATCTCTCTGTAAGTGAGTCAAGGGGGTGTAAAGCGGCATAAACACAGCCGTGAAAAGCAGCTAAACCCCATTATAAAAATAAATTACTTTTCAAAACCCGTGAAACAAAGACAGTGAAAGAGAGAGAAATTCTTACAAAATTCGTTCAGGGGCTGTGATGCAACCTGGATTGACCATATCTAGACCCACAGCTGATTGAGACATAAGGGTGGACACTCTTGGGGCTGAGAGGTTCGGTGAGGTTGGGTGAGCCAACGCAGACCCTTTCAAGTAATACTGCATGGTACCCATCCCATGGGTCCCAAATCTCCAGGTTCAAGGGCATCTTCCTACGTCGAAAACAGGCATGAGAAACCCAGAAGATGGTACACCGTGTGATCGGGAAAGGTTTCTAAAACGCACCTCATTTCTCATCTCCTTTGCTCGGGTTCGCCATTCCAGCTGATTTACTAGCCATCTCCCTCCTTGGAGAATCAGCACCTTTAACCTCCTGTTCCGTACAGGTTGCAATTTGTCCTGAGGATGAACGGGAAGAGGGGGAACCAATGAGAGACTAGCTCTAGGTGTTGGGACAGGCACAGGTCACTCTATTTTCCCATCAGGAAGAAGAATTAAGCACAAGCTCAGCCTGCCCCCCAGAACCAGAAGAGGGCCTGAAGCAATCCTGCGCTTTTGCGGCCAGCTCCCAAAAAAGCGAGTTGAAAAATGGAGCTCAGGGGCACTGCAATTCACAAACCTGCAGAGTTTTAAATGATACCTCTCGTCCACAAATATATTAAGGGAAGGCAACGAAGAGGCTTTGAAAGCAAGGCAGAATTGCAGGAAACAGATTTCAGGAGGTAGATTCGAATCGACTTGAAAGCACATGAAAAGCGGCAAAACGTGGACAATGATGCCCTTGGCCAAAAAGGGCGTATGCGTTTTTTCCTGAATATATTCAGGAAAAAACGCATACGCCCTTTTTGGCCAACCAAGCAACCTGGAAAGGCCAATCAGCGCTCCAAAGAAGTCTCGCTTCCCAGCGGGCAAAAGGGCCATGCGGAAAAAAGTGTCCAGACCAGAAATGCAGGACCGGCCATGGAGAAATGGGAGCCTTGCTACGCTGATGGGTGGGATGTAAATTGCCAACAGCCACTCTGGAGAAGTGTACGGTGTGTTGTGAAACATCTAAAAAACACAGCTTGGAGAGCATAGGGCACTTCCACTCATGGGCGTATAAATTGGGAAAACTAAACATCAGCAAGACACAGGCACCCCAAAGTTTAGGGCTGCTCTGTTGACAAGAACCCCCACTTCATTACACCTTAAATATCCTAGGAAAGAGAAAAATGGATAAAGAAGTTGGGGTCCTCATGTACAATGGAATATCACTCAGCCATGAAATCAACGTCATAAGGCTAGTAGCAGCACGATGAGTGGATTTAGGTACGACGATTCTAAGTGAAATAAGTCACACAGAAAAAGACACTTATCATAAGATATCACTTCTAGAGGGAATGTAAAAACCGCTACACTTGAACTGAATTACAAAACAGAACAGAGTCACACGTTTAGGAAACACACTACGGCTGCTGAACGGGAAAGGTGAGGTGGGGTGATGCATAAAACAAGGGTTTCAAATTAGCTCAGATACCGTTCCATAAACCCAATATGTAAGAGACAAGACCTATTCCTTGCTCAGTGAACTGGACTCAACACCCCCTATTCACCGCACAAGAATATATCTGACTAGTAAGAATCTTCAAACCTATGTATTGATATCTCTCTGTAAGTGAGTCAAGGGGGTGTAAAGCGGCATAAACACAGCCGTGAAAAGCAGCTAAACCCCATTATAAAAATAAATTACTTTTCAAAACCCGTGAAACAAAGACAGTGAAAGAGAGAGAAATTCTTACAAAATTCGTTCAGGGGCTGTGATGCAACCTGGATTGACCATATCTAGACCCACAGCTGATTGAGACATAAGGGTGGACACTCTTGGGGCTGAGAGGTTCGGTGAGGTTGGGTGAGCCAACGCAGACCCTTTCAAGTAATACTGCATGGTACCCATCCCATGGGTCCCAAATCTCCAGGTTCAAGGGCATCTTCCTACGTCGAAAACAGGCATGAGAAACCCAGAAGATGGTACACCGTGTGATCGGGAAAGGTTTCTAAAACGCACCTAATTTCTCATCTCCTTTGCTCGGGTTCGCCATTCCAGCCGATTTACTAGCCATCTCCCTCCTTGGAGAATCAGCACCTTTAACCTCCTGTTCCGTACAGGTTGCAATTTGTCCTGAGGATGAACGGGAAGAAGGGGAACCAATGAGAGACTAGCTCTAGGTGTTGGGACAGGCACAGGTCACTCTATTTTCCCATCAGGAAGAAGAATTAAGCACAAGCTCAGCCTGCCCCCCAGAACCAGAAGAGGGCCTGAAGCAATCCTGCGCTTTTGCGGCCAGCTCCCAAAAAAGCGAGTTGAAAAATGGAGCTCAGGGGCACTGCAATTCACAAACCTGCAGAGTTTTAAATGATACCTCTCGTCCACAAATATATTAAGGGAAGGCAACGAAGAGGCTTTGAAAGCAAGGCAGAATTGCAGGAAACAGATTTCAGGAGGTAGATTCGAATCGCCTTGAAAGCACATGAAAAGCGGCAAAACGTGGACAATGATGCCCTTGGCCAAAAAGGGCGTATGCGTTTTTTCCTGAATATATTCAGGAAAAAACGCATACGCCCTTTTTGGCCAACCAAGCAACCTGGAAAGGCCAATCAGCGCTCCAAAGAAGTCTCGCTTCCCAGCGGGCAAAAGGGCCATGCGGAAAAAAGTGTCCAAACCAGAAATGCAGGACCGGCCATGGAGAAATGGGAGCCTTGCTACGCTGATGGGTGGGATGTAAATTGCCAACAGCCACTCTGGAGAAGTGTACGGTGTGTTCTGAAACATCTAAAAAACACAGCTTGGAGAGCATAGGGCACTTCCACTCATGGGCGTATAAATTGGGAAAACTAAAAATCAGCAAGACACAGGCACCCCAAAGTTTAGGGCTGCTCTGTTGACAAGAACCCCCACTTCATTACACCTGAAATATCCTAGGAAAGAGAAAAATGGATAAAGAAGTTGGGGTCCTCATGTACAATGGAATATCACTCAGCCATGAAATCAACGTCATAAGGCTAGTAGCAGCACGATGAGTGGATTTAGGTACGACGATTCTAAGTGAAATAAGTCACACAGAAAAAGACACTTATCATAAGATATCACTTGTAGAGGGAATGTAAAAACTGCTACACTTGAACTGAATTACAAAACAGAATAGAATCACACGTTTAGGAAACACACTACGGCTGCTGAACGGGAAAGGTGAGGTGGGGTGATGCATAAAACAAGGGTTTCAAATTAGCTCAGATACCGTTCCATAAACCCAATATGTAAGAGACAAGACCTATTCTTTTTCAGTGAACTGGACTCAACACCCCCTATTCACCGCACAAGAATATATCTGACTAGGAAGAATCTTCAAACCTATGTATTGATATCTCTCTGTAAGTGAGTCAAGGGGGTGTAAAGCGGCATAAACACAGCCGTGAAAAGCAGCTAAACCCCATTATAAAAATAAATTACTTTTCAAAACCCGTGAAACAAAGACAGTGAAAGAGAGAGAAATTCTTACAAAATTCGTTCAGGGGCTGTGATGCAACCTGGATTGACCATATCTAGACCCACAGCTGATTGAGACATAAGGGTGGACACTCTTGGGGCTGAGAGGTTCGGTGAGGTTGGGTGAGCCAACGCAGACCCTTTCAAGTAATACTGCATGGTACCCATCCCATGGGTCCCAAATCTCCAGGTTCAAGGGCATCTTCCTACGTCAAAAACAGGCATGAGAAACCCAGAAGATGGTACACCGTGTGATCGGGAAAGGTTTCTAAAACGCACCTCATTTCTCATCTCCATTGCTCGGTTTCGCCATTCCAGCCGATTTACTAGCCATCTCCCTCCTTGGAGAATCAGGACCTTTAACCTCCTGTTCCGTACAGGTTGCAATTTGTCCTGAGGATGAACGGGAAGAGGGGGAACCAATGAGAGACTAGCTCCAGGGGTTGGGACAGGCACAGGTCACTCTATTTTCCCATCAGGAAGAAGAATTAAGCACAAGCTCAGCCTGCCCCCCAGAACCAGAAGAGGGCCTGAAGCAATCCTGCGCTTTTGCGGCCAGCTCCCAAAAAAGCGAGTTGAAAAATGGAGCTCAGGGGCACTGCAATTCACAAACCTGCAGAGTTTTAAATGATACCTCTCGTCCACAAATATATTAAGGGAAGGCAACGAAGAGGCTTTGAAAGCAAGGCAGAATTGCAGGAAACAGATTTCAGGAGGTAGATTCGAATCGCCTTGAAAGCACATGAAAAGCGGCAAAACGTGGACAATGATGCCCTTGGCCAAAAAGGGCGTATGCGTTTTTTCCTGAATATATTCAGGAAAAAACGCATACGCCCTTTTTGGCCAAACAAGCAACCTGGAAAGGCCAATCAGCGCTCCAAAGAAGTCTCGCTTCCCAGCGGGCAAAAGGGCCATGCGGAAAAAAGTGTCCAAACCAGAAATGCAGGACCGGCCATGGAGAAATGGGAGCCTTGCTACGCTGATGGGTGGGATGTAAATTGCCAACAGCCACTCTGGAGAAGTGTACGGTGTGTTCTGAAACATCTAAAAAACACAGCTTGGAGAGCATAGGGCACTTCCACTCATGGGCGTATAAATTGGGAAAACTAAAAATCAGCAAGACACAGGCACCCCAAAGTTTAGGGCTGCTCTGTTGACAAGAACCCCCACTTCATTACACCTTAAATATCCTAGGAAAGAGAAAAATGGATAAAGAAGTTGGGGTCCTCATGTACAATGGAATATCACTCAGCCATGAAATCAACGTCATAAGGCTAGTAGCAGCACGATGAGTGGATTTAGGTACGACGATTCTAAGTGAAATAAGTCACACAGAAAAAGACACTTATCATAAGATATCACTTCTAGAGGGAATGTAAAAACCGCTACACTTGAACTGAATTACAAAACAGAACAGAGTCACACGTTTAGGAAACACACTACGGCTGCTGAACGGGAAAGGTGAGGTGGGGTGATGCATAAAACAAGGGTTTCAAATTAGCTCAGATACCGTTCCATAAACCCAATATGTAAGAGACAAGACCTATTCCTTGCTCAGTGAACTGGACTCAACACCCCCTATTCACCGCACAAGAATATATCTGACTAGTAAGAATCTTCAAACCTATGTATTGATATCTCTCTGTAAGTGAGTCAAGGGGGTGTAAAGCGGCATAAACACAGCCGTGAAAAGCAGCTAAACCCCATTATAAAAATAAATTACTTTTCAAAACCCGTGAAACAAAGACAGTGAAAGAGAGAGAAATTCTTACAAAATTCGTTCAGGGGCTCTGATGCAACCTGGATTGACCATATCTAGACCCACAGCTGATTGAGACATAAGGGTGGACACTCTTGGGGCTGAGAGGTTCGGTGAGGTTGGGTGAGCCAACGCAGACCCTTTCAAGTAATACTGCATGGTACCCATCCCATGGGTCCCAAATCTCCAGGTTCAAGGGCATCTTCCTACGTCGAAAACAGGCATGAGAAACCCAGAAGATGGTACACCGTGTGATCGGGAAAGGTTTCTAAAACGCACCTCATTTCTCATCTCCATTGCTCGGGTTCGCCATTCCAGTCGATTTACTAGCCATCTCCCTCCTTGGAGAATCAGGACCTTTAACCTCCTGTTCCGTACAGGTTGCAATTTGTCCTGAGGATGAACGGGAAGAGGGGGAACCAATGAGAGACTAGCTCCAGGGGTTGGGACAGGCACAGGTCACTCTATTTTCCCATCAGGAAGAAGAATTAAGCACAAGCTCAGCCTGCCCCCCAGAACCAGAAGAGGGCCTGAAGCAATCCTGCGCTTTTGCGGCCAGCTCCCAAAAAAGCGAGTTGAAAAATGGAGCTCAGGGGCACTGCAATTCACAAACCTGCAGAGTTTTAAATGATACCTCTCGTCCACAAATATATTAAGGGAAGGCAACGAAGAGGCTTTGAAAGCAAGGCAGAATTGCAGGAAACAGATTTCAGGAGGTAGATTCGAATCGCCTTGAAAGCACATGAAAAGCGGCAAAACGTGGACAATGATGCCCTTGGCCAAAAAGGGCGTATGCGTTTTTTCCTGAATATATTCAGGAAAAAACGCATACGCCCTTTTTGGCCAAACAAGCAACCTGGAAAGGCCAATCAGCGCTCCAAAGAAGTCTCGCTTCCCAGCGGGCAAAAGGGCCATGCGGAAAAAAGTGTCCAAACCAGAAATGCAGGACCGGCCATGGAGAAATGGGAGCCTTGCTACGCTGATGGGTGGGATGTAAATTGCCAACAGCCACTCTGGAGAAGTGTACGGTGTGTTCTGAAACATCTAAAAAACACAGCTTGGAGAGCATAGGGCACTTCCACTCATGGGCGTATAAATTGGGAAAACTAAAAATCAGCAAGACACAGGCACCCCAAAGTTTAGGGCTGCTCTGTTGACAAGAACCCCCACTTCATTACACCTTAAATATCCTAGGAAAGAGAAAAATGGATAAAGAAGTTGGGGTCCTCATGTACAATGGAATATCACTCAGCCATGAAATCAACGTCATAAGGCTAGTAGCAGCACGATGAGTGGATTTAGGTACGACGATTCTAAGTGAAATAAGTCACACAGAAAAAGACACTTATCATAAGATATCACTTCTAGAGGGAATGTAAAAACCGCTACACTTGAACTGAATTACAAAACAGAACAGAGTCACACGTTTAGGAAACACACTACGGCTGCTGAACGGGAAAGGTGAGGTGGGGTGATGCATAAAACAAGGGTTTCAAATTAGCTCAGATACCGTTCCATAAACCCAATATGTAAGAGACAAGACCTATTCCTTGCTCAGTGAACTGGACTCAACACCCCCTATTCACCGCACAAGAATATATCTGACTAGTAAGAATCTTCAAACCTATGTATTGATATCTCTCTGTAAGTGAGTCAAGGGGGTGTAACGCGGCATAAACCCAGCCGTGAAAAGCAGCTAAACCCCATTATAAAAATAAATTACTTTTCAAAACCCGTGAAACAAAGACAGTGAAAGAGAGAGAAATTCTTACAAAATTCGTTCAGGGTCTGTGATGCAACCTGGATTGACCATATCTAGACCCACAGCTGATTGAGACATAAGGGTGGACACTCTTGGGGCTGAGAGGTTCGGTGAGGTTGGGTGAGCCAACGCAGACCCTTTCAAGTAATACTGCATGGTACCCATCCCATGGGTCCCAAATCTCCAGGTTCAAGGGCATCTTCCTACGTCGAAAACAGGCATGAGAAACCCAGAAGATGGTACACCGTGTGATCGGGAAAGGTTTCTAAAACGCACCTCATTTCTCATCTCCTTTGCTCGGGTTCGCCATTCCAGCCGATTTACTAGCCATCTCCCTCCTTGGAGAATCAGCACCTTTAACCTCCTGTTCCGTACAGGTTGCAATTTGTCCTGAGGATGAACGGGAAGAGGGGGAACCAATGAGAGACTAGCTCTAGGTGTTGGGACAGGCACAGGTCACTCTATTTTCCCATCAGGAAGAAGAATTAAGCACAAGCTCAGCCTGCCCCCCAGAACCAGAAGAGGGCCTGAAGCAATCCTGCGCTTTTGCGGCCAGCTCCCAAAAAAGCGAGTTGAAAAATGGAGCTCAGGGGCACTGCAATTCACAAACCTGCAGAGTTTTAAATGATACCTCTCGTCCACAAATATATTAAGGGAAGGCAACGAAGAGGCTTTGAAAGCAAGGCAGAATTGCAGGAAACAGATTTCAGGAGGTAGATTCGAATCGCCTTGAAAGCACATGAAAAGCGGCAAAACGTGGACAATGATGCCCTTGGCCAAAAAGGGCGTATGCGTTTTTTCCTGAATATATTCAGGAAAAAACGCATACGCCCTTTTTGGCCAACCAAGCAACCTGGAAAGGCCAATCAGCGCTCCAAAGAAGTCTCGCTTCCCAGCGGGCAAAAGGGCCATGCGGAAAAAAGTGTCCAAACCAGAAATGCAGGACCGGCCATGGAGAAATGGGAGCCTTGCTACGCTGATGGGTGGGATGTAAATTGCCAACAGCCACTCTGGAGAAGTGTACGGTGTGTTCTGAAACATCTAAAAAACACAGCTTGGAGAGCATAGGGCACTTCCACTCATGGGCGTATAAATTGGGAAAACTAAAAATCAGCAAGACACAGGCACCCCAAAGTTTAGGGCTGCTCTGTTGACAAGAACCCCCACTTCATTACACCTGAAATATCCTAGGAAAGAGAAAAATGGATAAAGAAGTTGGGGTCCTCATGTACAATGGAATATCACTCAGCCATGAAATCAACGTCATAAGGCTAGTAGCAGCACGATGAGTGGATTTAGGTACGACGATTCTAAGTGAAATAAGTCACACAGAAAAAGACACTTATCATAAGATATCACTTCTAGAGGGAATGTAAAAACCGCTACACTTGAACTGAATTACAAAACAGAACAGAGTCACACGTTTAGGAAACACACTACGGCTGCTGAACGGGAAAGGTGAGGTGGGGTGATGCATAAAACAAGGGTTTCAAATTAGCTCAGATACCGTTCCATAAACCCAATATGTAAGAGACAAGACCTATTCCTTGCTCAGTGAACTGGACTCAACACCCCCTATTCACCGCACAAGAATATATCTGACTAGTAAGAATCTTCAAACCTATGTATTGATATCTCTCTGTAAGTGAGTCAAGGGGGTGTAAAGCGGCATAAACACAGCCGTGAAAAGCAGCTAAACCCCATTATAAAAATAAATTACTTTTCAAAACCCGTGAAACAAAGACAGTGAAAGAGAGAGAAATTCTTACAAAATTCGTTCAGGGGCTGTGATGCAACCTGGATTGACCATATCTAGACCCACAGCTGATTGAGACATCAGGGTGGACACTCTTGGGGCTGAGATGTTCGGTGAGGTTGGGTGAGCCAACGCAGACCCTTTCAAGTAATACTGCATGGTACCCATCCCATGGGTCCCAAATCTCCAGGTTCAAGGGCATCTTCCTACGTCGAAAACAGGCATGAGAAACCCAGAAGATGGTACACCGTGTGATCGGGAAAGGTTTCTAAAACGCACCTCATTTCTCATCTCCTTTGCTCGGGTTCGCCATTCCAGCCGATTTACTAGCCATCTCCCTCCTTGGAGAATCAGCACCTTTAACCTCCTGTTCCGTACAGGTTGCAATTTGTCCTGAGGATGAACGGGAAGAGGGGGAACCAATGAGAGACTAGCTCTAGGTGTTGGGACAGGCACAGGTCACTCTATTTTCCCATCAGGAAGAAGAATTAAGCACAAGCTCAGCCTGCCCCCCAGAACCAGAAGAGGGCCTGAAGCAATCCTGCGCTTTTGCGGCCAGCTCCCAAAAAAGCGAGTTGAAAAATGGAGCTCAGGGGCACTGCAATTCACAAACCTGCAGAGTTTTAAATGATACCTCTCGTCCACAAATATATTAAGGGAAGGCAACGAAGAGGCTTTGAAAGCAAGGCAGAATTGCAGGAAACAGATTTCAGGAGGTAGATTCGAATCGCCTTGAAAGCACATGAAAAGCGGCAAAACGTGGACAATGATGCCCTTGGCCAAAAAGGGCGTATGCGTTTTTTCCTGAATATATTCAGGAAAAAACGCATACGCCCTTTTTGGCCAACCAAGCAACCTGGAAAGGCCAATCAGCGCTCCAAAGAAGTCTCGCTTCCCAGCGGGCAAAAGGGCCATGCGGAAAAAAGTGTCCAAACCAGAAATGCAGGACCGGCCATGGAGAAATGGGAGCCTTGCTACGCTGATGGGTGGGATGTAAATTGCCAACAGCCACTCTGGAGAAGTGTACGGTGTGTTCTGAAACATCTAAAAAACACAGCTTGGAGAGCATAGGGCACTTCCACTCATGGGCGTATAAATTGGGAAAACTAAAAATCAGCAAGACACAGGCACCCCAAAGTTTAGGGCTGCTCTGTTGACAAGAACCCCCACTTCATTACACCTGAAATATCCTAGGAAAGAGAAAAATTGATAAAGAAGTTGGGGTCCTCATGTACAATGGAATATCACTCAGCCATGAAATCAACGTCATAAGGCTAGTAGCAGCACGATGAGTGGATTTAGGTACGACGATTCTAAGTGAAATAAGTCACACAGAAAAAGACACTTATCATAAGATATCACTTATAGAGGGAATGTAAAAACCGCTACACTTGAACTGAATTACAAAACAGAACAGAGTCACACGTTTAGAAAACACACTATGGCTGCTGAACGGGAAAGGTGAGGTGGGGTGATGCATAAAACAAGGGTTTCAAATTAGCTCAGATACCGTTCCATAAACCCAATATGTAAGAGACAAGACCTATTCCTTTTTCAGTGAACTGGACTCAACACCCCCTATTCACCGCACAAGAATATATCTGACTAGTAAGAATCTTCAAACCTATGTATTGATATCTCTCTGTAAGTGAGTCAAGGGGGTGTAAAGCGGCATAAACACAGCCGTGAAAAGCAGCTAAACCCCATTATAAAAATAAATTACTTTTCAAAACCCGTGAAACAAAGACAGTGAAAGAGAGAGAAATTCTTCCAAAATTCGTTCAGGGGCTGTGATGCAACCTGGATTGACCATATCTAGACCCACAGCTGATTGAGACATCAGGGTGGACACTCTTGGGGCTGAGAGGTTCGGTGAGGTTGGGTGAGCCAACGCAGATCCTTTCAAGTAATACTGCATGGTACCCATCCCATGGGTCCCAAATCTCCAGGTTCAAGGGCATCTTCCTACGTCGAAAACAGGCATGAGAAACCCAGAAGATGGTACACCGTGTGATCGGGAAAGGTTTCTAAAACGCACCTCATTTCTCATCTCCTTTGCTCGGGTTCGCCATTCCAGCCGATTTACTAGCCATCTCCCTCCTTGGAGAATCAGCACCTTTAACCTCCTGTTCCGTACAGGTTGCAATTTGTCCTGAGGATGAACGGGAAGAGGGGGAACCAATGAGAGACTAGCTCTAGGTGTTGGGACAGGCACAGGTCACTCTATTTTCCCATCAGGAAGAAGAATTAAGCACAAGCTCAGCCTGCCCCCCAGAACCAGAAGAGGGCCTGAAGCAATCCTGCGCTTTTGCGGCCAGCTCCCAAAAAAGCGAGTTGAAAAATGGAGCTCAGGGGCACTGCAATTCACAAACCTGCAGAGTTTTAAATGATACCTCTCGTCCACAAATATATTAAGGGAAGGCAACGAAGAGGCTTTGAAAGCAAGGCAGAATTGCAGGAAACAGATTTCAGGAGGTAGATTCGAATCGCCTTGAAAGCACATGAAAAGCGGCAAAACGTGGACAATGATGCCCTTGGCCAAAAAGGGCGTATGCGTTTTTTCCTGAATATATTCAGGAAAAAACGCATACGCCCTTTTTGGCCAACCAAGCAACCTGGAAAGGCCAATCAGCGCTCCAAAGAAGTCTCGCTTCCCAGCGGGCAAAAGGGCCATGCGGAAAAAAGTGTCCAAACCAGAAATGCAGGACCGGCCATGGAGAAATGGGAGCCTTGCTACGCTGATGGGTGGGATGTAAATTGCCAACAGCCACTCTGGAGAAGTGTACGGTGTGTTCTGAAACATCTAAAAAACACAGCTTGGAGAGCATAGGGCACTTCCACTCATGGGCGTATAAATTGGGAAAACTAAAAATCAGCAAGACACAGGCACCCCAAAGTTTAGGGCTGCTCTGTTGACAAGAACCCCCACTTCATTACACCTTAATTATCCTAGGAAAGAGAAAAATGGATAAAGAAGTTGTGGTCCTCATGTACAATGGAATATCACTCAGCCATGAAATCAACGTCATAAGGCTAGTAGCAGCACGATGAGTGGATTTAGGTACGACGATTCTAAGTGAAATAAGTCACACAGAAAAAGACACTTATCATAAGATATCACTTCTAGAGGGAATGTAAAAACCGCTACACTTGAACTGAATTACAAAACAGAACAGAGTCACACGTTTAGGAAACACACTACGGCTGCTGAACGGGAAAGGTGAGGTGGGGTGATGCATAAAACAAGGGTTTCAAATTAGCTCAGATAGCGTTCCATAAACCCAATATGTAAGAGACAAGACTTATTCCTTGCTCAGTGAACTGGACTCAACACCCCCTATTCACCGCACAAGAATATATCTGACTAGTAAGAATCTTCAAACCTATGTATTGATATCTCTCTGTAAGTGAGTCAAGGGGGTGTAAAGCGGCATAAACACAGCCGTGAAAAGCAGCTAAACCCCATTATAAAAATAAATTACTTTTCAAAACCCGTGAAACAAAGACAGTGAAAGAGAGAGAAATTCTTACAAAATTCGTTCAGGGGCTGTGATGCAACCTGGATTGACCATATCTAGACCCACAGCTGATTGAGACATAAGGGTGGACACTCTTGGGGCTGAGAGGTTCGGTGAGGTTGGGTGAGCCAACGCAGACCCTTTCAAGTAATACTGCATGGTACCCATCCCATGGGTCCCAAATCTCCAGGTTCAAGGGCATCTTCCTACGTCGAAAACAGGCATGAGAAACCCAGAAGATGGTACACCGTGTGATCGGGAAAGGTTTCTAAAACGCACCTCATTTCTCATCTCCTTTGCTCGGGTTCGCCATTCCAGCCGATTTACTAGCCATCTCCCTCCTTGGAGAATCAGCACCTTTAACCTCCTGTTCCGTACAGGTTGCAATTTGTCCTGAGGATGAACGGGAAGAGGGGGAACCAATGAGAGACTAGCTCTAGGTGTTGGGACAGGCACAGGTCACTCTATTTTCCCATCAGGAAGAAGAATTAAGCACAAGCTCAGCCTGCCCCCCAGAACCAGAAGAGGGCCTGAAGCAATCCTGCGCTTTTGCGGCCAGCTCCCAAAAAAGCGAGTTGAAAAATGGAGCTCAGGGGCACTGCAATTCACAAACCTGCAGAGTTTTAAATGATACCTCTCGTCCACAAATATATTAAGGGAAGGCAACGAAGAGGCTTTGAAAGCAAGGCAGAATTGCAGGAAACAGATTTCAGGAGGTAGATTCGAATCGCCTTGAAAGCACATGAAAAGCGGCAAAACGTGGACAATGATGCCCTTGGCCAAAAAGGGCGTATGCGTTTTTTCCTGAATATATTCAGGAAAAAAACGCATACGCCCTTTTTGGCCAACCAAGCAACCTGGAAAGGCCAATCAGCGCTCCAAAGAAGTCTCGCTTCCCAGGGGGCAAAAGGGCCATGCGGAGAAAAGTGTCCAAACCAGAAATGCAGGACCGGCCATGGAGAAATGGGAGCCTTGCTACGCTGATGGGTGGGATGTAAATTGCCAACAGCCACTCTGGAGAAGTGTACGGTGTGTTCTGAAACATCTAAAAAACACAGCTTGGAGAGCATAGGGCACTTCCACTCATGGGCGTATAAATTGGGAAAACTAAAAATCAGCAAGACACAGGCACCCCAAAGTTTAGGGCTGCTCTGTTGACAAGAACCCCCACTTCATTACACCTTAAATATCCTAGGAAAGAGAAAAATGGATAAAGAAGTTGGGGTCCTCATGTACAATGGAATATCACTCAGCCATGAAATCAACGTCATAAGGCTAGTAGCAGCACGATGAGTGGATTTAGGTACGACGATTCTAAGTGAAATAAGTCACACAGAAAAAGACACTTATCATAAGATATCACTTCTAGAGGGAATGTAAAAACCGCTACACTTGAACTGAATTACAAAACAGAACAGAGTCACACGTTTAGAAAACACACTATGGCTGCTGAACGGGAAAGGTGAGGTGGGGTGATGCATAAAACAAGGGTTTCAAATTAGCTCAGATACCGTTCCATAAACCCAATATGTAAGAGACAAGACCTATTCCTTTTTCAGTGAACTGGACTCAACACCCCCTATTCACCGCACAAGAATATATCTGACTAGTAAGAATCTTCAAACCTATGTATTGATATCTCTCTGTAAGTGAGTCAAGGGGGTGTAAAGCGGCATAAACACAGCCGTGAAAAGCAGCTAAACCCCATTATAAAAATAAATTACTTTTCAAAACCCGTGAAACAAAGACAGTGAAAGAGAGAGAAATTCTTACAAAATTCGTTCAGGGGCTGTGATGCAACCTGGATTGACCATATCTAGACCCACAGCTGATTGAGACATCAGGGTGGACACTCTTGGGGCTGAGAGGTTCGGTGAGGTTGGGTGAGCCAACGCAGACCCTTTCAAGTAATACTGCATGGTACCCATCCCATGGGTCCCAAATCTCCAGGTTCAAGGGCATCTTCCTACGTCGAAAACAGGCATGAGAAACCCAAAAGATGGTACACCGTGTGATCGGGAAAGGTTTCTAAAACGCACCTCATTTCTCATTTCCTTTGCTCGGGTTCGCCATTCCAGCAAATTTACTAGACATCTCCCTCCTTGGAGAATCAGCACCTTTAACCTCCTGTTCCGTACAGGTTTCAATTTGTCCTGAGGATGAACGGGAAGAGGGGGAACCAATGAGAGACTAGCTCCAGGAGTTGGGACAGGCACAGGTCACTCTATTTTCCCATCAGGAAGAAGAATTAAGCACAAGCTCAGCCTGCCCCGCAGAACCAGAAGAGGGCCTGAAGCAATCCTGCGCTTTTGCGGCCAGCTCCCAAAAAAGCGAGTTGAAAAATGGAGCTCAGGGGCACTGCAATTCACAAACCTGCAGAGTTTTAAATGATACCTCTCGTCCACAAATATATTAAGGAAAGGCAACGAAGAGGCTTTGAAAGCAAGGCAGAAATGCAGGAAACAGATTTCAGGAGGTAGATTCGAATCGCCTTGAAAGCACATGAAAAGCGGCAAAACGTGGACAATGATGCCCTTGGCCAAAAAGGGCGTATGCGTTTTTTCCTGAATATATTCAGGAAAAAACGCATACGCCCTTTTTGGCCAACCAAGCAACCTGGAAAGGCCAATCAGCGCTCCAAAGAAGTCTCGCTTCCCAGCGGGCAAAAGGGCCATGCGGAAAAAAGTGTCCAAACCAGAAATGCAGGACCGGCCATGGAGA
The DNA here is from genome assembly GCF_949987535.1 of Balaenoptera acutorostrata. NCBI lineage: Eukaryota > Metazoa > Chordata > Mammalia > Artiodactyla > Balaenopteridae > Balaenoptera > Balaenoptera acutorostrata. Next base: position 97,778 of record NW_026646452.1, read on the forward strand.
AATGGGAGCCTTGCTACGCTGATGGGTGGGATGTAAATTGCCAACAGCCACTCTGGAGAAGTGTACGGTGTGTTCTGAAACATCTAAAAAACACAGCTTGGAGAGCATAGGGCACTTCCACTCATGGGCGTATAAATTGGGAAAACTAAAAATCAGCAAGACACAGGCACCCCAAAGTTTAGGGCTGCTCTGTTGACAAGAACCCCCACTTCATTACACCTTAAATATCCTAGGAAAGAGAAAAATGGATAAAGAAGTTGGGGTCCTCATGTACAATGGAATATCACTCAGCCATGAAATCAACGTCATAAGGCTAGTAGCAGCACGATGAGTGGATTTAGGTACGACGATTCTAAGTGAAATAAGTCACACAGAAAAAGACACTTATCATAAGATATCACTTCTAGAGGGAATGTAAAAACCGCTACACTTGAACTGAATTACAAAACAGAACAGAGTCACACGTTTAGAAAACACACTATGGCTGCTGAACGGGAAAGGTGAGGTGGGGTGATGCATAAAACAAGGGTTTCAAATTAGCTCCGATACCGTTCCATAAACCCAATATGTAAGAGACAAGACCTATTCCTTTTTCAGTGAACTGGACTCAACACCCCCTATTCACCGCACAAGAATATATCTGACTAGTAAGAATCTTCAAACCTATGTATTGATATCTCTCTGTAAGTGAGTCAAGGGGGTGTAAAGCGGCATAAACACAGCCGTGAAAAGCAGCTAAACCCCATTATAAAAATAAATTACTTTTCAAAACCCGTGAAACAAAGACAGTGAAAGAGAGAGAAATTCTTACAAAATTCGTTCAGGGGCTGTGATGCAACCTGGATTGACCATATCTAGACCCACAGCTGATTGAGACATCAGGGTGGACACTCTTGGGGCTGAGAGGTTCGGTGAGGTTGGGTGAGCCAACGCAGATCCTTTCAAGTAATACTGCATGGTACCCATCCCATGGGTCCCAAATCTCCAGGTTCAAGGGCATCTTCCTACGTCGAAAACAGGCATGAGAAACCCAGAAGATGGTACACCGTGTGATCGGGAAAGGTTTCTAAAACGCACCTCATTTCTCATCTCCTTTGCTCGGGTTCGCCATTCCAGCCGATTTACTAGCCATCTCCCTCCTTGGAGAATCAGCACCTTTACCCTCCTGTTCCGTACAGGTTGCAATTTGTCCTGAGGATGAACGGGAAGAGGGGGAACCAATGAGAGACTAGCTCTAGGTGTTGGGACAGGCACAGGTCACTCTATTTTCCCATCAGGAAGAAGAATTAAGCACAAGCTCAGCCTGCCCCCCAGAACCAGAAGAGGGCCTGAAGCAATCCTGCGCTTTTGCGGCCAGGTCCCAAAAAAGCGAGTTGAAAAATGGAGCTCAGGGGCACTGCAATTCACAGACCTGCAGAGTTTTAAATGATACCTCTCGTCCACAAATATATTAAGGGAAGGCAACGAAGAGGCTTTGAAAGCAAGGCAGAATTGCAGGAAACAGATTTCAGGAGGTAGATTCGAATCGCCTTGAAAGCACATGAAAAGCGGCAAAACGTGGACAATGATGCCCTTGGCCAAAAAGGGCGTATGCGTTTTTTCCTGAATATATTCAGGAAAAAACGCATACGCCCTTTTTGGCCAACCAAGCAACCTGGAAAGGCCAATCAGCGCTCCAAAGAAGTCTCGCTTCCCAGCGGGCAAAAGGGCCATGCGGAAAAAAGTGTCCAAACCAGAAATGCAGGACCGGCCATGGAGAAATGGGAGCCTTGCTACGCTGATGGGTGGGATGTAAATTGCCAACAGCCACTCTGGAGAAGTGTACGGTGTGTTCTGAAACATCTAAAAAACACAGCTTGGAGAGCATAGGGCACTTCCACTCATGGGCGTATAAATTGGGAAAACTAAAAATCAGCAAGACACAGGCACCCCAAAGTTTAGGGCTGCTCTGTTGACAAGAACCCCCACTTCATTACACCTTAAATATCCTAGAAAAGAGAAAAATGGATAAAGAAGTTGGGGTCCTCGTGTACAATGGAATATCACTCAGCCATGAAATCAACGTCATAAGGCTAGTAGCAGCACGATGAGTGGATTTAGGTACGACGATTCTAAGTGAAATAAGTCACACAGAAAAAGACACTTATCATAAGATATCACTTCTAGAGGGAATGTAAAAACCGCTACACTTGAACTGAATTACAAAACAGAACAGAGTCACACGTTTAGGAAACACACTACGGCTGCTGAACGGGAAAGGTGAGGTGGGGTGATGCATAAAACAAGGGTTTCAAATTAGCTCAGATACCGTTCCATAAACCCAATATGTAAGAGACAAGACCTATTCCTTTTTCAGTGAACTGGACTCAACACCCCCTATTCACCGCACAAGAATATATCTGACTAGTAAGAATCTTCAAACCTATGTATTGATATCTCTCTGTAAGTGAGTCAAGGGGGTGTAAAGCGTCATAAACACAGCCGTGAAAAGCAGCTAAACCCCATTATAAAAATAAATTACTTTTCAAAACCCGTGAAACAAAGACAGTGAAAGAGAGAGAAATTCTTACAAAATTCGTTCAGGGGCTGTGATGCAACCTGGATTGACCATATCTAGACCCACAGCTGATTGAGACATAAGGGTGGACACTCTTGGGGCTGAGAGGTTCGGTGAGGTTGGGTGAGCCAACGCAGACCCTTTCAAGTAATACTGCATGGTACCCATCCCATGGGTCCCAAATCTCCAGGTTCAAGGGCATCTTCCTACGTCGAAAACAGGCATGAGAAACCCAGAAGATGGTACACCGTGTGATCGGGAAAGGTTTCTAAAACGCACCTCATTTCTCATCTCCTTTGCTCGGGTTCGCCATTCCAGCCGATTTACTAGCCATCTCCCTCCTTGGAGAATCAGCACCTTTAACCTCCTGTTCCGTACAGGTTGCAATTTGTCCTGAGGATGAACGGGAAGAGGGGGAACCAATGAGAGACTAGCTCTAGGTGTTGGGACAGGCACAGGTCACTCTATTTTCCCATCAGGAAGAAGAATTAAGCACAAGCTCAGCCTGCCCCCCAGAACCAGAAGAGGGCCTGAAGCAATCCTGCGCTTTTGTGGCCAGCTCCCAAAAAAGCGAGTTGAAAAATGGAGCTCAGGGGCACTGCAATTCACAAACCTGCAGAGTTTTAAATGATACCTCTCGTCCACAAATATATTAAGGGAAGGCAACGAAGAGGCTTTGAAAGCAAGGCAGAATTGCAGGAAACAGATTTCAGGAGGTAGATTCGAATCGCCTTGAAAGCACATGAAAAGCGGCAAAACGTGGACAATGATGCCCTTGGCCAAAAAGGGCGTATGCGTTTTTTCCTGAATATATTCAGGAAAAAACGCATACGCCCTTTTTGGCCAACCAAGCAACCTGGAAAGGCCAATCAGCGCTCCAAAAAAGTCTCGCTTCCCAGCGGGCAAAAGGGCCATGCGGAAAAAAGTGTCCAAACCAGAAATGCAGGACCGGCCATGGAGAAATGGGAGCCTTGCTACGCTGATGGGTGGGATGTAAATTGCCAACAGCCACTCTGGAGAAGTGTACGGTGTGTTCTGAAACATCTAAAAAACACAGCTTGGAGAGCATAGGGCACTTCCACTCATGGGCGTATAAATTGGGAAAACTAAAAATCAGCAAGACACAGGCACCCCAAAGTTTAGGGCTGCTCTGTTGACAAGAACCCCCACTTCATTACACCTTCAATATCCTAGGAGAGAGAAAAATGGATAAAGAAGTTGTGGTCCTCATGTACAATGGAATATCACTCAGCCATGAAATCAACGTCATAAGGCTAGTAGCAGCACGATGAGTGGATTTAGGTACGACGATTCTAAGTGAAATAAGTCACACAGAAAAAGACACTTATCATAAGATATCACTTCTAGAGGGAATGTAAAAACCGCTACACTTGAACTGAATTACAAAACAGAACAGAGTCACACGTTTAGAAAACACACTATGGCTGCTGAACGGGAAAGGTGAGGTGGGGTGATGCATAAAACAAGGGTTTCAAATTAGCTCCGATACCGTTCCATAAACCCAATATTTAAGAGACAAGACCTATTCCTTTTTCAGTGAACTGGACTCAACACCCCCTATTCACCGCACAAGAATATATCTGACTAGTAAGAATCTTCAAACCTATGTATTGATATCTCTCTGTAAGTGAGTCAAGGGGGTGTAAAGCGGCATAAACACAGCCGTGAAAAGCAGCTAAACCCCATTATAAAAATAAATTACTTTTCAAAACCCGTGAAACAAAGACAGTGAAAGAGAGAGAAATTCTTACAAAATTCGTTCAGGGGCTGTGATGCAACCTGGATTGACCATATCTAGACCCACAGCTGATTGAGACATCAGGGTGGACACTCTTGGGGCTGAGAGGTTCGGTGAGGTTGGGTGAGCCAACGCAGACCCTTTCAAGTAATACTGCATGGTACCCATCCCATGGGTCCCAAATCTCCAGGTTCAAGGGCATCTTCCTACGTCGAAAACAGGCATGAGAAACCCAGAAGATGGTACACCGTGTGATCGGGAAAGGTTTCTAAAACGCACCTCATTTCTCATCTCCTTTGCTCGGGTTCGCCATTCCAGCCGATTTACTAGCCATCTCCCTCCTTGGAGAATCAGCACCTTTACCCTCTTGTTCCGTACAGGTTGCAATTTGTCCTGAGGATGAACGGGAAGAGGGGGAACCAATGAGAGACTAGCTCTAGGTGTTGGGACAGGCACAGGTCACTCTATTTTCCCATCAGGAAGAAGAATTAAGCACAAGCTCAGCCTGCCCCCCAGAACCAGAAGAGGGCCTGAAGCAATCCTGCGCTTTTGCGGCCAGCTCCCAAAAAAGCGAGTTGAAAAATGGAGCTCAGGGGCACTGCAATTCACAAACCTGCAGAGTTTTAAATGATACCTCTCGTCCACAAATATATTAAGGGAAGGCAACGAAGAGGCTTTGAAAGCAAGGCAGAATTGCAGGAAACAGATTTCAGGAGGTAGATTCGAATCGCCTTGAAAGCACATGAAAAGCGGCAAAACGTGGACAATGATGCCCTTGGCCAAAAAGGGCGTATGCGTTTTTTCCTGAATATATTCAGGAAAAAACGCATACGCCCTTTTTGGCCAACCAAGCAACCTGGAAAGGCCAATCAGCGCTCCAAAGAAGTCTCGCTTCCCAGCGGGCAAAAGGGCCATGCGGAAAAAAGTGTCCAAACCAGAAATGCAGGACCGGCCATGGAGAAATGGGAGCCTTGCTACGCTGATGGGTGGGATGTAAATTGCCAACAGCCACTCTGGAGAAGTGTACGGTGTGTTCTGAAACATCTAAAAAACACAGCTTGGAGAGCATAGGGCACTTCCACTCATGGGCGTATAAATTGGGAAAACTAAAAATCAGCAAGACACAGGCACCCCAAAGTTTAGGGCTGCTCTGTTGACAAGAACCCCCACTTCATTACACCTTCAATATCCTAGGAGAGAGAAAAATGGATAAAGAAGTTGTGGTCCTCATGTACAATGGAATATCACTCAGCCATGAAATCAACGTCATAAGGCTAGTAGCAGCACGATGAGTGGATTTAGGTACGACGATTCTAAGTGAAATAAGTCACACAGAAAAAGACACTTATCATAAGATATCACTTCTAGAGGGAATGTAAAAACCGCTACACTTGAACTGAATTACAAAACAGAACAGAGTCACACGTTTAGAAAACACACTATGGCTGCTGAACGGGAAAGGTGAGGTGGGGTGATGCATAAAACAAGGGTTTCAAATTAGCTCCGATACCGTTCCATAAACCCAATATTTAAGAGACAAGACCTATTCCTTTTTCAGTGAACTGGACTCAACACCCCCTATTCACCGCACAAGAATATATCTGACTAGTAAGAATCTTCAAACCTATGTATTGATATCTCTCTGTAAGTGAGTCAAGGGGGTGTAAAGCGGCATAAACACAGCCGTGAAAAGCAGCTAAACCCCATTATAAAAATAAATTACTTTTCAAAACCCGTGAAACAAAGACAGTGAAAGAGAGAGAAATTCTTACAAAATTCGTTCAGGGGCTGTGATGCAACCTGGATTGACCATATCTAGACCCACAGCTGATTGAGACATCAGGGTGGACACTCTTGGGGCTGAGAGGTTCGGTGAGGTTGGGTGAGCCAACGCAGACCCTTTCAAGTAATACTGCATGGTACCCATCCCATGGGTCCCAAATCTCCAGGTTCAAGGGCATCTTCCTACGTCGAAAACAGGCATGAGAAACCCAGAAGATGGTACACCGTGTGATCGGGAAAGGTTTCTAAAACGCACCTCATTTCTCATCTCCTTTGCTCGGGTTCGCCATTCCAGCCGATTTACTAGCCATCTCCCTCCTTGGAGAATCAGCACCTTTACCCTCTTGTTCCGTACAGGTTGCAATTTGTCCTGAGGATGAACGGGAAGAGGGGGAACCAATGAGAGACTAGCTCTAGGTGTTGGGACAGGCACAGGTCACTCTATTTTCCCATCAGGAAGAAGAATTAAGCACAAGCTCAGCCTGCCCCCCAGAACCAGAAGAGGGCCTGAAGCAATCCTGCGCTTTTGCGGCCAGCTCCCAAAAAAGCGAGTTGAAAAATGGAGCTCAGGGGCACTGCAATTCACAAACCTGCAGAGTTTTAAATGATACCTCTCGTCCACAAATATATTAAGGGAAGGCAACGAAGAGGCTTTGAAAGCAAGGCAGAATTGCAGGAAACAGATTTCAGGAGGTAGATTCGAATCGCCTTGAAAGCACATGAAAAGCGGCAAAACGTGGACAATGATGCCCTTGGCCAAAAAGGGCGTATGCGTTTTTTCCTGAATATATTCAGGAAAAAACGCATACGCCCTTTTTGGCCAACCAAGCAACCTGGAAAGGCCAATCAGCGCTCCAAAGAAGTCTCGCTTCCCAGCGGGCAAAAGGGCCATGCGGAAAAAAGTGTCCAAACCAGAAATGCAGGACCGGCCATGGAGAAATGGGAGCCTTGCTACGCTGATGGGTGGGATGTAAATTGCCAACAGCCACTCTGGAGAAGTGTACGGTGTGTTCTGAAACATCTAAAAAACACAGCTTGGAGAGCATAGGGCACTTCCACTCATGTGCGTATAAATTGGGAAAAATAAAAATCAGCAAGACACAGGCACCCCAAAGTTTAGGGCTGCTCTGTTGACAAGAACCCCCACTTCATTACACCTTAATTATCCTAGGAAAGAGAAAAATGGATAAAGAAGTTGTGGTCCTCATGTACAATGGAATATCACTCAGCCATGAAATCAACGTCATAAGGCTAGTAGCAGCACGATGAGTGGATTTAGGTACGACGATTCTAAGTGAAATAAGTCACACAGAAAAAGACACTTATCATAAGATATCACTTCTAGAGGGAATGTAAAAACCGCTACACTTGAACTGAATTACAAAACAGAACAGAGTCACACGTTTAGGAAACACACTACGGCTGCTGAACGGGAAAGGTGAGGTGGGGTGATGCATAAAACAAGGGTTTCAAATTAGCTCAGATACCGTTCCATAAACCCAATATGTAAGAGACAAGACCTATTCCTTGCTCAGTGAACTGGACTCAACACCCCCTATTCACCGCACAAGAATATATCTGACTAGTAAGAATCTTCAAACCTATGTATTGATATCTCTCTGTAAGTGAGTCAAGGGGGTGTAAAGCGGCATAAACACAGCCGTGAAAAGCAGCTAAACCCCATTATAAAAATAAATTACTTTTCAAAACCCGTGAAACAAAGACAGTGAAAGAGAGAGAAATTCTTACAAAATTCGTTCAGGGGCTGTGATGCAACCTGGATTGACCATATCTAGACCCACAGCTGATTGAGACATAAGGGTGGACACTCTTGGGGCTGAGAGGTTCGGTGAGGTTGGGTGAGCCAACGCAGACCCTTTCAAGTAATACTGCATGGTACCCATCCCATGGGTCCCAAATCTCCAGGTTCAAGGGCATCTTCCTACGTCGAAAACAGGCATGAGAAACCCAGAAGATGGTACACCGTGTGATCGGGAAAGGTTTCTAAAACGCACCTCATTTCTCATCTCCTTTGCTCGGGTTCGCCATTCCAGCCGATTTACTAGCCATCTCCCTCCTTGGAGAATCAGCACCTTTAACCTCCTGTTCCGTACAGGTTGCAATTTGTCCTGAGGATGAACGGGAAGAGGGGGAACCAATGAGAGACTAGCTCTAGGTGTTGGGACAGGCACAGGTCACTCTATTTTCCCATCAGGAAGAAGAATTAAGCACAAGCTCAGCCTGCCCCCCAGAACCAGAAGAGGGCCTGAAGCAATCCTGCGCTTTTGTGGCCAGCTCCCAAAAAAGCGAGTTGAAAAATGGAGCTCAGGGGCACTGCAATTCACAAACCTGCAGAGTTTTAAATGATACCTCTCGTCCACAAATATATTAAGGGAAGGCAACGAAGAGGCTTTGAAAGCAAGGCAGAATTGCAGGAAACAGATTTCAGGAGGTAGATTCGAATCGCCTTGAAAGCACATGAAAAGCGGCAAAACGTGGACAATGATGCCCTTGGCCAAAAAGGGCGTATGCGTTTTTTCCTGAATATATTCAGGAAAAAACGCATACGCCCTTTTTGGCCAACCAAGCAACCTGGAAAGGCCAATCAGCGCTCCAAAGAAGTCTCACTTCCCAGCGGGCAAAAGGGCCATGCGGAAAAAAGTGTCCAAACCAGAAATGCAGGACCGGCCATGGAGAAATGGGAGCCTTGCGACGCTGATGGGCGGGATGTAAATTGCCAACAGCCACTCTGGAGAAGTGTACGGTGTGTTCTGAAACATCTAAAAAACATAGCTTGGAGAGCATAGGGCACTTCCACTCATGGGCGTATAAATTGGGAAAACTAAAAATCAGCAAGACACAGGCACCCCAAAGTTTAGGGCTGCTCTGTTGACAAGAACCCCCACTTCATTACACCTTAAATATCCTAGGAAAGAGAAAAATGGATAAAGAAGTTGGGGTCCTCATGTACAATGGAATATCACTCAGCCATGAAATCAACGTCATAAGGCTAGTAGCAGCACGATGAGTGGATTTAGGTACGACGATTCTAAGTGAAATAAGTCACACAGAAAAAGACACTTATCATAAGATATCACTTCTAGAGGGAATGTAAAAACCGCTACACTTGAACTGAATTACAAAACAGAACAGAGTCACACGTTTAGGAAACACACTACGGCTGCTGAACGGGAAAGGTGAGGTGGGGTGTTGCATAAAACAAGGGTTTCAAATTAGCTCAGATACCGTTCCATAAACCCAATATGTAAGAGAGAAGACCTATTCTTTTTCAGTGAACTGGACTCAACACCCCCTATTCACCGCACAAGAATATATCTGACTAGGAAGAATCTTCAAACCTATGTATTGATATCTCTCTGTAAGTGAGTCAAGGGGGTGTAAAGCGGCATAAACCCAGCCGTGAAAAGCAGCTAAACCCCATTATAAAAATAAATTACTTTTCAAAACCCGTGAAACAAAGACAGTGAAAGAGAGAGAAATTCTTACAAAATTCGTTCAGGGGCTGTGATGCAACCTGGATTGACCATATCTAGACCCACAGCTGATTGAGACATCAGGGTGGACACTCTTGGGGCTGAGAGGTTCGGTGAGGTTGGGTGAGCCAACGCAGACCCTTTCAAGTAATACTGCATGGTACCCATCCCATGGGTCCCAAATCTCCAGGTTCAAGGGCATCTTCCTACGTCGAAAACAGGCATGAGAAACCCAGAAGATGGTACACCGTGTGATCGGGAAAGGTTTCTAAAACGCACCTCATTTCTCATCTCCTTTGCTCGGGTTCGCCATTCCAGCCGATTTACTAGCCATCTCCCTCCTTGGAGAATCAGCACCTTTACCCTCCTGTTCCGTACAGGTTGCAATTTGTCCTGAGGATGAACGGGAAGAGGGGGAACCAATGAGAGACTAGCTCTAGGTGTTGGGACAGGCACAGGTCACTCTATTTTCCCATCAGGAAGAAGAATTAAGCACAAGCTCAGCCTGCCCCCCAGAACCAGAAGAGGGCCTGAAGCAATCCTGCGCTTTTGTGGCCAGCTCCCAAAAAAGCGAGTTGAAAAATGGAGCTCAGGGGCACTGCAATTCACAAACCTGCGCAGAGTTTTAAATGATACCTCTCGTCCACAAATATATTAAGGGAAGGCAACGAAGAGGCTTTGAAAGCAAGGCAGAATTGCAGGAAACAGATTTCAGGAGGTAGATTCGAATCGCCTTGAAAGCACATGAAAAGCGGCAAAACGTGGACAATGATGCCCTTGGCCAAAAAGGGCGTATGCGTTTTTTCCTGAATATATTCAGGAAAAAACGCATACGCCCTTTTTGGCCAACCAAGCAACCTGGAAAGGCCAATCAGCGCTCCAAAGAAGTCTCGCTTCCCAGCGGGCAAAAGGGCCATGCGGAAAAAAGTGTCCAAACCAGAAATGCAGGACCGGCCATGGAGAAATGGGAGCCTTGCGACGCTGATGGGCGGGATGTAAATTGCCAACAGCCACTCTGGAGAAGTGTACGGTGTGTTCTGAAACATCTAAAAAACATAGCTTGGAGAGCATAGGGCACTTCCACTCATGGGCGTATAAATTGGGAAAACTAAAAATCAGCAAGACACAGGCACCCCAAAGTTTAGGGCTGCTCTGTTGACAAGAACCCCCACTTCATTACACCTTAAGTATCCTAGGAAAGAGAAAAATGGATAAAGAAGTTGGGGTCCTCATGTACAATGGAATATCACTCAGCCATGAAATCAACGTCATAAGGCTAGTAGCAGCACGATGAGTGGACTTAGGTACGACGATTCTAAGTGAAATAAGTCACACAGAAAAAGACACTTATCATAAGATATCACTTCTAGAGGGAATGTAAAAACCGCTACACTTGAACTGAATTACAAAACAGAACAGAGTCACACGTTTAGGAAACACACTACGGCTGCTGAACGGGAAAGGTGAGGTGGGGTGTTGCATAAAACAAGGGTTTCAAATTAGCTCAGATACCGTTCCATAAACCCAATATGTAAGAGAGAAGACCTATTCTTTTTCAGTGAACTGGACTCAACACCCCCTATTCACCGCACAAGAATATATCTGACTAGGAAGAATCTTCAAACCTATGTATTGATATCTCTCTGTAAGTGAGTCAAGGGGGTGTAAAGCGGCATAAACACAGCCGTGAAAAGCAGCTAAACCCCATTATAAAAATAAATTACTTTTCAAAACCCGTGAAACAAAGACAGTGAAAGAGAGAGAAATTCTTACAAAATTCGTTCAGGGGCTGTGATGCAACCTGGATTGACCATATCTAGACCCACAGCTGATTGAGACATCAGGGTGGACACTCTTGGGGCTGAGAGGTTCGGTGAGGTTGGGTGAGCCAACGCAGACCCTTTCAAGTAATACTGCATGGTACCCATCCCATGGGTCCCAAATCTCCAGGTTCAAGGGCATCTTCCTACGTCGAAAACAGGCATGAGAAACCCAGAAGATGGTACACCGTGTGATCGGGAAAGGTTTCTAAAACGCACCTCATTTCTCATCTCCTTTGCTCGGGTTTGCCATTCCAGCCGATTTACTAGCCATCTCCCTCCTTGGAGAATCAGCACCTTTACCCTCCTGTTCCGTACAGGTTGCAATTTGTCCTGAGGATGAACGGGAAGAGGGGGAACCAATGAGAGACTAGCTCTAGGTGTTGGGACAGGCACAGGTCACTCTATTTTCCCATCAGGAAGAAGAATTAAGCACAAGCTCAGCCTGCCCCCCAGAACCAGAAGAGGGCCTGAAGCAATCCTGCGCTTTTGCGGCCAGGTCCCAAAAAAGCGAGTTGAAAAATGGAGCTCAGGGGCACTGCAATTCACAAACCTGCAGAGTTTTAAATGATACCTCTCGTCCACAAATATATTAAGGGAAGGCAACGAAGAGGCTTTGAAAGCAAGGCAGAATTGCAGGAAACAGATTTCAGGAGGTAGATTCGAATCGCCTTGAAAGCACATGAAAAGCGGCAAAACGTGGACAATGATGCCCTTGGCCAAAAAGGGCGTATGCGTTTTTTCCTGAATATATTCAGGAAAAAACGCATACGCCCTTTTTGGCCAACCAAGCAACCTGGAAAGGCCAATCAGCGCTCCAAAGAAGTCTCGCTTCCCAGCGGGCAAAAGGGCCATGCGGAAAAAAGTGTCCAAACCAGAAATGCAGGACCGGCCATGGAGAAATGGGAGCCTTGCGACGCTGATGGGCGGGATGTAAATTGCCAACAGCCACTCTGGAGAAGTGTACGGTGTGTTCTGAAACATCTAAAAAACATAGCTTGGAGAGCATAGGGCACTTCCACTCATGGGCGTATAAATTGGGAAAACTAAAAATCAGCAAGACACAGGCACCCCAAAGTTTAGGGCTGCTCTGTTGACAAGAACCCCCACTTCATTACACCTTAAATATCCTAGGAAAGAGAAAAATGGATAAAGAAGTTGGGGTCCTCATGTACAATGGAATATCACTCAGCCATGAAATCAACGTCATAAGGCTAGTAGCAGCACGATGAGTGGATTTAGGTACGACGATTCTAAGTGAAATAAGTCACACAGAAAAAGACACTTATCATAAGATATCACTTCTAGAGGGAATGTAAAAACCGCTACACTTGAACTGAATTACAAAACAGAACAGAGTCACACGTTTAGGAAACACACTACGGCTGCTGAACGGGAAAGGTGAGGTGGGGTGTTGCATAAAACAAGGGTTTCAAATTAGCTCAGATACCGTTCCATAAACCCAATATGTAAGAGAGAAGACCTATTCTTTTTCAGTGAACTGGACTCAACACCCCCTATTCACCGCACAAGAATATATCTGACTAGGAAGAATCTTCAAACCTATGTATTGATATCTCTCTGTAAGTGAGTCAAGGGGGTGTAAAGCGGCATAAACTCAGCCGTGAAAAGCAGCTAAACCCCATTATAAAAATAAATTACTTTTCAAAACCCGTGAAACAAAGACAGTGAAAGAGAGAGAAATTCTTACAAAATTCGTTCAGGGGCTGTGATGCAACCTGGATTGACCATATCTAGACCCACAGCTGATTGAGACATAAGGGTGGACACTCTTGGGGCTGAGAGGTTCGGTGAGGTTGGGTGAGCCAACGCAGACCCTTTCAAGTAATACTGCATGGTACCCATCCCATGGGTCCCAAATCTCCAGGTTCAAGGGCATCTTCCTACGTCGAAAACAGGCATGAGAAACCCAGAAGATGGTACACCGTGTGATCGGGAAAGGTTTCTAAAACGCACCTCATTTCTCATCTCCTTTGCTCGGGTTCGCCATTCCAGCCGATTTACTAGCCATCTCCCTCCTTGGAGAATCAGCACCTTTACCCTCCTGTTCCGTACAGGTTGCAATTTGTCCTGAGGATGAACGGGAAGAGGGGGAACCAATGAGAGACTAGCTCTAGGTGTTGGGACAGGCACAGGTCACTCTATTTTCCCATCAGGAAGAAGAATTAAGCACAAGCTCAGCCTGCCCCCCAGAACCAGAAGAGGGCCTGAAGCAATCCTGCGCTTTTGCGGCCAGCTCCCAAAAAAGCGAGTTGAAAAATGGAGCTCAGGGGCACTGCAATTCACAAACCTGCAGAGTTTTAAATGATACCTCTCGTCCACAAATATATTAAGGGAAGGCAACGAAGAGGCTTTGAAAGCAAGGCAGAATTGCAGGAAACAGATTTCAGGAGGTAGATTCGAATCGCCTTGAAAGCACATGAAAAGCGGCAAAACGTGGACAATGATGCCCTTGGCCAAAAAGGGCGTATGCGTTTTTTCCTGAATATATTCAGGAAAAAACGCATACGCCCTTTTTGGCCAACCAAGCAACCTGGAAAGGCCAATCAGCGCTCCAAAGAAGTCTCGCTTCCCAGCGGGCAAAAGGGCCATGCGGAAAAAAGTGTCAAAACCAGAAATGCAGGACCGGCCATGGAGAAATGGGAGCCTTGCTACGCTGATGGGTGGGATGTAAATTGCCAACAGCCACTCTGGAGAAGTGTACGGTGTGTTCTGAAACATCTAAACAACACAGCTTGGAGAGCATAGGGCACTTCCACTCATGGGCGTATAAATTGGGAAAACTAAAAATCAGCAAGACACAGGCACCCCAAAGTTTAGGGCTGCTCTGTTGACAAGAACCCCCACTTCATTACACCTTAAATATCCTAGGAAAGAGAAAAATGGATAAAGAAGTTGGGGTCCTCATGTACAATGGAATATCACTCAGCCATGAAATCAACGTCATAAGGCTAGTAGCAGCACGATGAGTGGATTTAGGTACGACGATTCTAAGTGAAATAAGTCACACAGAAAAAGACACTTATCATAAGATATCACTTCTAGAGGGAATGTAAAAACCGCTACACTTGAACTGAATTACAAAACAGAACAGAGTCACACGTTTAGGAAACACACTACGGCTGCTGAACGGGAAAGGTGAGGTGGGGTGATGCATAAAACAAGGGTTTCAAATTAGCTCAGATACCGTTCCATAAACCCAATATGTAAGAGACAAGACCTATTCCTTGCTCAGTGAACTGGACTCAACACCCCCTATTCACCGCACAAGAATATATCTGACTAGTAAGAATCTTCAAACCTATGTATTGATATCTCTCTGTAAGTGAGTCAAGGGGGTGTAAAGCGGCATAAACACAGCCGTGAAAAGCAGCTAAACCCCATTATAAAAATAAATTACTTTTCAAAACCCGTGAAACAAAGACAGTGAAAGAGAGAGAAATTCTTCCAAAATTCGTTCAGGGGCTGTGATGCAACCTGGATTGACCATATCTAGACCCACAGCTGATTGAGACATCAGGGTGGACACTCTTGGGGCTGAGAGGTTCGGTGAGGTTGGGTGAGCCAACGCAGACCCTTTCAAGTAATACTGCATGGTACCCATCCCATGGGTCCCAAATCTCCAGGTTCAAGGGCATCTTCCTACGTCGAAAACAGGCATGAGAAACCCAGAAGATGGTACACCGTGTGATCGGGAAAGGTTTCTAAAACGCACCTCATTTCTCATCTCCTTTGCTCGGGTTCGCCATTCCAGCCGATTTACTAGCCATCTCCCTCCTTGGAGAATCAGCACCTTTACCCTCTTGTTCCGTACAGGTTGCAATTTGTCCTCAGGATGAACGGGAAGAGGGGGAACCAATGAGAGACTAGCTCTAGGTGTTGGGACAGGCACAGGTCACTCTATTTTCCCATCAGGAAGAAGAATTAAGCACAAGCTCAGCCTGCCCCCCAGAACCAGAAGAGGGCCTGAAGCAATCCTGCGCTTTTGCGGCCAGCTCCCAAAAAAGCGAGTTGAAAAATGGAGCTCAGGGGCACTGCAATTCACAAACCTGCAGAGTTTTAAATGATACCTCTCGTCCACAAATATATTAAGGGAAGGCAACGAAGAGGCTTTGAAAGCAAGGCAGAATTGCAGGAAACAGATTTCAGGAGGTAGATTCGAATCGCCTTGAAAGCACATGAAAAGCGGCAAAACGTGGACAATGATGCCCTTGGCCAAAAAGGGCGTATGCGTTTTTTCCTGAATATATTCAGGAAAAAACGCATACGCCCTTTTTGGCCAACCAAGCAACCTGGAAAGGCCAATCAGCGCTCCAAAGAAGTCTCGCTTCCCAGCGGGCAAAAGGGCCATGCGGAAAAAAGTGTCCAAACCAGAAATGCAGGACCGGCCATGGAGAAATGGGAGCCTTGCTACGCTGATGGGTGGGATGTAAATTGCCAACAGCCACTCTGGAGAAGTGTACGGTGTGTTCTGAAACATCTAAAAAACACAGCTTGGAGAGCATAGGGCACTTCCACTCATGGCCGTATAAATTGGGAAAACTAAAAATCAGCAAGACACAGGCACCCCAAAGTTTAGGGCTGCTCTGTTGACAAGAACCCCCACTTCATTACACCTTAAATATCCTAGGAAAGAGAAAAATGGATAAAGAAGTTGGGGTCCTCATGTACAATGGAATATCACTCAGCCATGAAATCAACGTCATAAGGCTAGTAGCAGCACGATGAGTGGATTTAGGTACGACGATTCTAAGTGAAATAAGTCACACAGAAAAAGACACTTATCATAAGATATCACTTCTAGAGGGAATGTAAAAACCGCTACACTTGAACTGAATTACAAAACAGAACAGAGTCACACGTTTAGGAAACACACTACGGCTGCTGAACGGGAAAGGTGAGGTGGGGTGATGCATAAAACAAGGGTTTCAAATTAGCTCAGATACCGTTCCATAAACCCAATATGTAAGAGACAAGACCTATTCCTTGCTCAGTGAACTGGACTCAACACCCCCTATTCACCGCACAAGAATATATCTGACTAGTAAGAATCTTCAAACCTATGTATTGATATCTCTCTGTAAGTGAGTCAAGGGGGTGTAAAGCGGCATAAACAGAGCCGTGAAAAGCAGCTAAACCCCATTATAAAAATAAATTACTTTTCAAAACCCGTGAAACAAAGACAGTGAAAGAGAGAGAAATTCTTACAAAATTCGTTCAGGGGCTGTGATGCAACCTGGATTGACCATATCTAGACCCACAGCTGATTGAGACATAAGGGTGGACACTCTTGGGGCTGAGAGGTTCGGTGAGGTTGGGTGAGCCAACGCAGACCCTTTCAAGTAATACTGCATGGTACCCATCCCATGGGTCCCAAATCTCCAGGTTCAAGGGCATCTTCCTACGTCGAAAACAGGCATGAGAAACCCAGAAGATGGTACACCGTGTGATCGGGAAAGGTTTCTAAAACGCACCTCATTTCTCATCTCCTTTGCTCGGGTTCGCCATTCCAGCCGATTTACTAGCCATCTCCCTCCTTGGAGAATCAGCACCTTTAACCTCCTGTTCTGTACAGGTTGCAATTTGTCCTGAGGATGAACGGGAAGAGGGGGAACCAATGAGAGACTAGCTCTAGGTGTTGGGACAGGCACAGGTCACTCTATTTTCCCATCAGGAAGAAGAATTAAGCACAAGCTCAGCCTGCCCCCCAGAACCAGAAGAGGGCCTGAAGCAATCCTGCGCTTTTGTGGCCAGCTCCCAAAAAAGCGAGTTGAAAAATGGAGCTCAGGGGCACTGCAATTCACAAACCTGCAGAGTTTTAAATGATACCTCTCGTCCACAAATATATTAAGGGAAGGCAACGAAGAGGCTTTGAAAGCAAGGCAGAATTGCAGGAAACAGATTTCAGGAGGTAGATTCGAATCGCCTTGAAAGCACATGAAAAGCGGCAAAACGTGGACAATGATGCCCTTGGCCAAAAAGGGCGTATGCGTTTTTTCCTGAATATATTCAGGAAAAAACGCATACGCCCTTTTTGGCCAACCAAGCAACCTGGAAAGGCCAATCAGCGCTCCAAAGAAGTCTCGCTTCCCAGCGGGCAAAAGGGCCATGCGGAAAAAAGTGTCCAAACCAGAAATGCAGGACCGGCCATGGAGAAATGGGAGCCTTGCTACGCTGATGGGTGGGATGTAAATTGCCAACAGCCACTCTGGAGAAGTGTACGGTGTGTTCTGAAACATCTAAAAAACACAGCTTGGAGAGCATAGGGCACTTCCACTCATGGGCGTATAAATTGGGAAAACTAAAAATCAGCAAGACACAGGCACCCCAAAGTTTAGGGCTGCTCTGTTGACAAGAACCCCCACTTCATTACACCTTAAATATCCTAGGAAAGAGAAAAATGGATAAAGAAGTTGGGGTCCTCATGTACAATGGAATATCACTCAGCCATGAAATCAACGTCATAAGGCTAGTAGCAGCACGATGAGTGGATTTAGGTACGACGATTCTAAGTGAAATAAGTCACACAGAAAAAGACACTTATCATAAGATATCACTTCTAGAGGGAATGTAAAAACCGCTACACTTGAACTGAATTACAAAACAGAACAGAGTCACACGTTTAGGAAACACACTACGGCTGCTGAACGGGAAAGGTGAGGTGGGGTGATGCATAAAACAAGGGTTTCAAATTAGCTCAGATACCGTTCCATAAACCCAATATGTAAGAGACAAGACCTATTCCTTTTTCAGTGAACTGGACTCAACACCCCCTATTCACCGCACAAGAATATATCTGACTAGGAAGAATCTTCAAACCTATGTATTGATATCTCTCTGTAAGTGAGTCAAGGGGGTGTAAAGCGGCATAAACACAGCCGTGAAAAGCAGCTAAACCCCATTATAAAAATAAATTACTTTTCAAAACCCGTGAAACAAAGACAGTGAAAGAGAGAGAAATTCTTACAAAATTCGTTCAGGGGCTGTGATGCAACCTGGATTGACCATATCTAGACCCACAGCTGATTGAGACATAAGGGTGGACACTCTTGGGGCTGAGAGGTTCGGTGAGGTTGGGTGAGCCAACGCAGACCCTTTCAAGTAATACTGCATGGTACCCATCCCATGGGTCCCAAATCTCCAGGTTCAAGGGCATCTTCCTACGTCGAAAACAGGCATGAGAAACCCAGAAGATGGTACACCGTGTGATCGGGAAAGGTTTCTAAAACGCACCTCATTTCTCATCTCCTTTGCTCGGGTTCGCCATTCCAGCCGATTTACTAGCCATCTCCCTCCTTGGAGAATCAGCACCTTTACCCTCCTGTTCCGTACAGGTTGCAATTTGTCCTGAGGATGAACGGGAAGAGGGGGAACCAATGAGAGACTAGCTCTAGGTGTTGGTACAGGCACAGGTCACTCTATTTTTCCATCAGGAAGAAGAATTAAGCACAAGCTCAGCCTGCCCCCCAGAACCAGAAGAGGGCCTGAAGCAATCCTGCGCTTTTGCGGCCAGCTCCCAAAAAAGCGAGTTGAAAAATGGAGCTCAGGGGCACTGCAATTCACAAACCTGCAGAGTTTTAAATGATACCTCTCGTCCACAAATATATTAAGGGAAGGCAACGAAGAGGCTTTGAAAGCAAGGCAGAATTGCAGGAAACAGATTTCAGGAGGTAGATTCGAATCGCCTTGAAAGCACATGAAAAGCGGCAAAACGTGGACAATGATGCCCTTGGCCAAAAAGGGCGTATGCGTTTTTTCCTGAATATATTCAGGAAAAAACGCATACGCCCTTTTTGGCCAACCAAGCAACCTGGAAAGGCCAATCAGCGCTCCAAAGAAGTCTCGCTTCCCAGCGGGCAAAAGGGCCATGCGGAAAAAAGTGTCCAAACCAGAAATGCAGGACCGGCCATGGAGAAATGGGAGCCTTGCTACGCTGATGGGTGGGATGTAAATTGCCAACAGCCACTCTGGAGAAGTGTACGGTGTGTTCTGAAACATCTAAAAAACACAGCTTGGAGAGCATAGGGCACTTCCACTCATGGGCGTATAAATTGGGAAAACTAAAAATCAGCAAGACACAGGCACCCCAAAGTTTAGGGCTGCTCTGTTGACAAGAACCCCCACTTCATTACACCTTAAATATCCTAGGAAAGAGAAAAATGGATAAAGAAGTTGGGGTCCTCATGTACAATGGAATATCACTCAGCCATGAAATCAACGTCATAAGGCTAGTAGCAGCACGATGAGTGGATTTAGGTACGACGATTCTAAGTGAAATAAGTCACACAGAAAAAGACACTTATCATAAGATATCACTTCTAGAGGGAATGTAAAAACCGCTACACTTGAACTGAATTACAAAACAGAACAGAGTCACACGTTTAGGAAACACACTACGGCTGCTGAACGGGAAAGGTGAGGTGGGGTGATGCATAAAACAAGGGTTTCAAATTAGCTCAGATACCGTTCCATAAACCCAATATGTAAGAGACAAGACCTATTCCTTGCTAAGTGAACTGGACTCAACACCCCCTATTCACCGCACAAGAATATATCTGACTAGTAAGAATCTTCAAACCTATGTATTGATATCTCTCTGTAAGTGAGTCAAGGGGGTGTAAAGCGTCATAAACACAGCCGTGAAAAGCAGCTAAACCCCATTATAAAAATAAATTACTTTTCAAAACCCGTGAAACAAAGACAGTGAAAGAGAGAGAAATTCTTACAAAATTCGTTCAGGGGCTGTGATGCAACCTGGATTGACCATATCTAGACCCACAGCTGATTGAGACATAAGGGTGGACACTCTTGGGGCTGAGAGGTTCGGTGAGGTTGGGTGAGCCAACGCAGACCCTTTCAAGTAATACTGCATGGTACCCATCCCATGGGTCCCAAATCTCCAGGTTCAAGGGCATCTTCCTACGTCGAAAACAGGCATGAGAAACCCAGAAGATGGTACATCGTGTGATCGGGAAAGGTTTCTAAAACGCACCTCATTTCTCATCTCCTTTGCTCGGGTTCGCCATTCCAGCCGATTTACTAGCCATCTCCCTCCTTGGAGAATCAGCACCTTTAACCTCCTGTTCCGTACAGGTTGCAATTTGTCCTGAGGATGAACGGGAAGAGGGGGAACCAATGAGAGACTAGCTCTAGGTGTTGGGACAGGCACAGGTCACTCTATTTTCCCATCAGGAAGAAGAATTAAGCACAAGCTCAGCCTGCCCCCCAGAACCAGAAGAGGGCCTGAAGCAATCCTGCGCTTTTGTGGCCAGCTCCCAAAAAAGCGAGTTGAAAAATGGAGCTCAGGGGCACTGCAATTCACAAACCTGCAGAGTTTTAAATGATACCTCTCGTCCACAAATATATTAAGGGAAGGCAACGAAGAGGCTTTGAAAGCAAGGCAGAATTGCAGGAAACAGATTTCAGGAGGTAGATTCGAATCGCCTTGAAAGCACATGAAAAGCGGCAAAACGTGGACAATGATGCCCTTGGCCAAAAAGGGCGTATGCGTTTTTTCCTGAATATATTCAGGAAAAAACGCATACGCCCTTTTTGGCCAACCAAGCAACCTGGAAAGGCCAATCAGCGCTCCAAAGAAGTCTCGCTTCCCAGCGGGCAAAAGGGCCATGCGGAAAAAAGTGTCCAAACCAGAAATGCAGGACCGGCCATGGAGAAATGGGAGCCTTGCTACGCTGATGGGTGGGATGTAAATTGCCAACAGCCACTCTGGAGAAGTGTACGGTGTGTTCTGAAACATCTAAAAAACACAGCTTGGAGAGCATAGGGCACTTCCACTCATGGGCGTATAAATTGGGAAAACTAAAAATCAGCAAGACACAGGCACCCCAAAGTTTAGGGCTGCTCTGTTGACAAGAACCCCCACTTCATTACACCTTAAATATCCTAGGAAAGAGAAAAATGGATAAAGAAGTTGGGGTCCTCATGTACAATGGAATATCACTCAGCCATGAAATCAACGTCATAAGGCTAGTAGCAGCACGATGAGTGGATTTAGGTACGACGATTCTAAGTGAAATAAGTCACACAGAAAAAGACACTTATCATAAGATATCACTTCTAGAGGGAATGTAAAAACCGCTACACTTGAACTGAATTACAAAACAGAACAGAGTCACACGTTTAGGAAACACACTACGGCTGCTGAACGGGAAAGGTGAGGTGGGGTGTTGCATAAAACAAGGGTTTCAAATTAGCTCAGATACCGTTCCATAAACCCAATATGTAAGAGAGAAGACCTATTCTTTTTCAGTGAACTGGACTCAACACCCCCTATTCACCGCACAAGAATATATCTGACTAGGAAGAATCTTCAAACCTATGTATTGATATCTCTCTGTAAGTGAGTCAAGGGGGTGTAAAGCGGCATAAACACAGCCGTGAAAAGCAGCTAAACCCCATTATAAAAATAAATTACTTTTCAAAACCCGTGAAACAAAGACAGTGAAAGAGAGAGAAATTCTTACAAAATTCGTTCAGGGGCTGTGATGCAACCTGGATTGACCATATCTAGACCCACAGCTGATTGAGACATAAGGGTGGACACTCTTGGGGCTGAGAGGTTCGGTGAGGTTGGGTGAGCCAACGCAGACCCTTTCAAGTAATACTGCATGGTACCCATCCCATGGGTCCCAAATCTCCAGGTTCAAGGGCATCTTCCTACGTCGAAAACAGGCATGAGAAACCCAGAAGATGGTACACCGTGTGATCGGGAAAGGTTTCTAAAACGCACCTCATTTCTCATCTCCTTTGCTCGGGTTCGCCATTCCAGCCGATTTACTAGCCATCTCCCTCCTTGGAGAATCAGCACCTTTACCCTCCTGTTCCGTACAGGTTGCAATTTGTCCTGAGGATGAACGGGAAGAGGGGGAACCAATGAGAGACTAGCTCTAGGTGTTGGGACAGGCACAGGTCACTCTATTTTCCCATCAGGAAGAAGAATTA